>NC_048582.1:60926978-61164478 GCF_013265735.2 Oncorhynchus mykiss | reverse complement strand
CAGCCTGTTTGATTGACAGGCCCTGTGCTTACCCAACACTGAACCAGGCCTCTTTAAGGAGTGAAGGAGTGCTGTGCTAACCTTACAGAGTGGAACCCTTATTGAGCACACCCTGATTTCTTCTCTCTGAGGGAGGGGGGAAGGAGGGACGGAGATGGAGGGACTTGCGAAAGGACGGAGGGATTGATGAAGAGATGGCAAACATCACTGGGGTTCCATGGCGAACCCCCAGCAACAATCTGATGACTGACAACAGCTATCACTTCACTCAGCCAAAGCCCCTGCACTCAATCAGTGTGTGTGTGGAGGGAGGGAGCTAGGTTAACTGCTGCCGACAGACAGATCCTGGCCCTGCTGAACCACCAGGGAATAGGTCTTTAGATTTAAGGGCTGTCTAGCTCCACCTGGGGAGCACTCAGTTTAGTCTCTCTGCTCTGATGGAGGAGGAGGAGGAACAAGAAGAGGAGGAAGAGGAGGATGAACAAGAAGAGGAGGAGTAGGAACAAGAGGAAGAGGAGAAACAAGAAGAAGAAGAGGAGGAACAAGAAGAGGAGGAAGAAGAGGAAGAAGAAGCGGAGGAGGAGGAAGAGAGGAGAAAAAACTGAGACTGTTGCCATAGCAACACATTTCACAGGAGCAAGAGCTGTTTTGTTTTTCTTTGAATTACAAATCAAAAATAAATCTTTTTAGATGTTAACACAAAAGATCCTCCCTTTTTTAGCACATCTGAAGATATCAAAACGTGTTTGTGTTTGAGATGACCGCAGACTTAAAGGAGAGATGCAGACCAGCACTGACCCTGTCTCTTTCCATCTTTAAATCTCTCTCTCTCTTTCTCTCTGCCTCCCACGCACTCTCTCTCTCCCACTCTCTCTGACAGCTCTCCCACACTCCCTCCTGCAGCCGTTGCCATCCGACACATCTATCCAGGATGTGATGTGAGGTGGACTACAAATATCAAAAGGCCAGCAGAGATGCAGCCACAGAGGCCTGGCAAGCCTTTACATAATCACACCAGCTACACAAGCATATTGTGTCAGATAGATATTGGTTTGCTGTTTTGTCTTTCCATTGAAGAGAGGAATTGAAATATGTCAATCAAAAACAGGTCAGTGGGTAGAGTGTGTGTTACAGAAAAGCACACACACGTACGGACGCAAGAATGCAAACACACAAACACATAGCCCTTTAATCCTGTAAAACACTGCAGGCTTAAACAACGAGATGAATCACCACTCTCCCTGATGATCGGCCAGTCTCGCACAGCAGTAACAGAAACCCCACACACATTCCATCAGGTTCACCACGGGGAGCATGTGTGTGTGCTTGTGTGCGTGTGCACTGAACATAGAACAAAAGGTGTGTGTGGTAAATTCTTTAGAGCTTGAGTCAATCTCTAGTTTGGCTTCTTCAGCTTGACTTTTTCTAGAGAAAGGTCGCAGCAGCAGCATATACCCAGGGGGAGCTCCAGCTGTCCCTGAACTGTACACTGTGTGTGTGTGTGTCTGTGTGTGTGTGTGTGTGTGTGTGTGTGTGTGTGTGTGTGTGTACAGTCTGAGCTGAGCAGAGTGTCTGTAATGCTTTTTGTGGCTGGATCGTTGCAGCTCCTCTGGGGCTTGGGGTGACTGAGTGGGGCTAACAACCTGCCTTACTGCTGGGTCTCCCACTGGGAGAAAAACACCACTTCTTAGGTCTGCTACAGTAGTTACTCAGTTACACACATGTAGTTTGAGGAAATGTTTTGGTTGAAAAAGACCATCACCAAGTGTAAAAGGTGCTGGTTTAGATCCCGGCGCCTCTGTTAGAAGACGTGGTAGTGACCAGTAGGAAACTGATCATATTAAATGACATGGGAGGAGATGGCTGCCGTTTTACATAATATTCTTGCCACCGTCTCTTATGTCCGAAAATAGCTTTTTCATATCAGGGCAGCGATTACTCACCTCGTACTGGACGAACATATATATTTTCTTTAACGAGTGGGACGAGAAGGATTTACTTCAGACACCCGACAAGGCCAACATCCCAGTAATTCACATGAGAAGGAGACAGAGATATCTGGGACGTAGATCGGGGTGCCTTGTAAGGATCTGACGGCAAGTGGGTAATCTGCCTCTACCACCAGTCCTATTAGACAACATACAATCATTAGATAACGAAATAGACGAGCTACAATCACAAATATCATACCAACGGGACATTTAAAAACTGTAATATCTTATGTTTCACTGAGTTGTGCATGGATAACATACAGCTGTCGGGTTTTGCGCTGCATCGGCAAGATAGAACAGCCGCCTCCGGTAAGACAAGGGGTGGCGGTCTGTATATTTGTAAACAACAGCTGGTGCACAAAATCTAATATTAAGGAAGCCTTGAGGTTTCGCTCGCGTGAGGGATAGTATCTCATGATGAGCTGTAGACCACACTATTTACCAAGAGAGTTTTCATCTATATTTTCGTAGCTGTCTATTTACCATCACAAACCGATGTTGGCACTAAGACCGCACTCAGTGAGCTGTATAAGCAAACAGGAAAACTAAACATGGTTGCATCACTTCCTGGTACGGCAACTGCTCGGCCCCGTTGGCCGCAAGGCACTATCGAGGGTAGTGCGTACGGCCCAGTACATCGCTGGGGCCAAGCTTCCTGCCATCTAGGACCTAAATACCTGAGCAACATTGTGACAGGCAGCAACCTAGAATCTCCCCTTGTGATTGCTACTTGATAACCAGATTGTGATAGGGCTGCATACTTTGCAAACCCTGAAAATGTGGTCAGAAACAATATCACATAACAGTCCCTCCCCTTCTCTCTTCTACGCCTTCTTCTTCTTCTCCCTCCATTTATTTTTTATCTGACATAATGCATGTGTAGTGACACAGCAATCAGTGGCATAAGAAGCGCTAGCTGCTGTTAACCAGTGAGGATTTCTCTATCAGAGTCCATAATGGCCAATTATGGTTCTAGGCTCCTGCGTTATGCTTGAGTGCAGCCAGCCTCAGCAGACCAGACCGTGTGACTACCACAATATACTGCTGCTTGTTCACAGCAACAGAAAACGCTCTCTTCCTTCAATTAACTGGTTTACACAAAAAAACAAAATGACCTTGGCTAGTCTGATGTTGATAGTCTTTTCTAAAGAAGGAGAGTTAGCATGTTAATCCGGCATGTGCGCTCCGTTGCTCATAAAGCAGGTCCCATACCTGTGGCTGTAAACGTTCACTTTGAAATTGATTTGACTGAATGGAAATAGAAAGGGACCCCATTCACCTCATTCATAAGACAAGGCAATTGTCAATGCTGGTGCAAAATGATGATGATATGGTGATAGTAGTAATAATAATGATAATAATTAATCATCATCATTCCACATAATACCATTTCAGTAAAAACACACGTCACTACTTTCTGCTGTTGGCCATCGTTTTGGCCGTGAGACCACACAGGTAGTGATTTATGTTTTTTTTTCCACTACTATTTTTTGCTTGTTTATTAGATAAGGTACAGATAGATAGGAAAGACAGGAAGAGTAGCAATGGGTTGGATTGGAATCCATGCTGCAGCAGTGTTCCATGGGCAGCAGCTCACCGCGTTCTCTCACCTTTTTCTTCATCTTGACGTTCTTGAAGATAGCATGGACTCTCCAGGTCTTGGCAAACATGGCACCAAACGCTGTTGTGTAGCCCACAATGAGGATCCATGTTCGCACCTGCAAGACGAGGACAGAAACAGTCAAAAGCTGTCAAAGAGCTGGACTAAAACAAAGATCTAGACTGACAAGATGTTAGCATTTATTTTTTCTTAGCCGACAAATTCACCAAAAGCTCTAAAAGTGCACTATAAATAGTCAGAATCCTTTCATAATTCCATGAAAGTGAATGTGCAAACTTCAGAGGAAGTCGTATACTAGGATCATGGCTGTCAACCTTATACATATGTGCTATTAAAAAGAGACCTAGCAGCCTCTCCCTACTTGAAATCCAAGGATATTAAAACAAACCAAATACTATGGTGCCTTCTGTAGGCTATATCTGTATTTAGAATGAGTTGTAACTAAATAAGAGCAACAAAGCTATATCCTGTAATAACTCCCACAGTATCTAATTTAACAAGCCGGAAAAACACTACTTTAACACCCACTGCACTAAATGCTGTTTGTGTTTGTTTGTCTGTCTGTTGAAAAGCATTCTTGGCAGGGAGGCAGAGTCACAATAGAACAGACCAAGGCAGGAGATTCAGCAGCAACCCTATTCTCCCCCCTGTATTGCTTGAGGAAAATAGGAGCCCTACTGAAAGAGACTGTTCTAGGGGCCCCTTGACAAATGACTAGGTCTGGTCTGTGAGGGGGATGAAAAATATATATGACCCTAAATGACATCAAAGTTTATTAGTCGCGTACATCGATTTGAAGATGCTATTGCTGGTGCAGCGTAATACCTATGTGTCTAGCTCCAACAGTGCAGTAATACCTATGTTTCTAGCTCCAACAGTGCAGTAATACCTATGTTTCTAGCTCCAACAGTGCAGTAATACCTATGTTTCTAGCTCCAACAGTGCAGTAATACCTATGTTTCTAGCTCCAACAGTGCAGTAATACCTATGTTTCTAGCTCCAACAGTGCAGTAATACCTATGTTTCTAGCTCCAACAGTGCAGTAATACCTATGTTTCTAGCTCCAACAGTGCAGTAATACCTATGTTTCTAGCTCCAACAGTGCAGTAATACCTATGTTTCTAGCTCCAACAGTGCAGTAATACCTATGTTTCTAGCTCCAACAGTGCAGTAATACCTATGTTTCTAGCTCCAACAGTGCAGTAATACCTATGTTTCTAGCTCCAACAGTGCAGTAATACCTATGTTTCTAGCTCCAACAGTGCAGTAATACCTATGTTTCTAGCTCCAACAGTGCAGTAATACCTATGTTTCTAGCTCCAACAGTGCAGTAATACCTATGTTTCTAGCTCCAACAGTGCAGTAATACCTATGTTTCTAGCTCCAACAGTGCAGTAATACCTATGTTTCTAGCTCCAACAGTGCAGTAATACCTATGTTTCTAGCTCCAACAGTGCAGTAATACCTATGTTTCTAGCTCCAACAGTGCAGTAATACCTATGTTTCTAGCTCCAACAGTGCAGTAATACCTATGTTTCTAGCTCCAACAGTGCAGTAATACCTATGTTTCTAGCTCCAACAGTGCAGTAATACCTATGTTTCTAGCTCCAACAGTGCAGTAATACCTATGTTTCTAGCTCCAACAGTGCAGTAATACCTATGTTTCTAGCTCCAACAGTGCAGTAATACCTATGTTTCTAGCTCCAACAGTGCAGTAATACCTATGTTTCTAGCTCCAACAGTGCAGTAATACCTATGTTTCTAGCTCCAACAGTGCAGTAATACCTATGTTTCTAGCTCCAACAGTGCAGTAATACCTATGTTTCTAGCTCCAACAGTGCAGTAATACCTATGTTTCTAGCTCCAACAGTGCAGTAATACCTATGTTTCTAGCTCCAACAGTGCAGTAATACCTATGTTTCTAGCTCCAACAGTGCAGTAATACCTATGTTTCTAGCTCCAACAGTGCAGTAATACCTATGTTTCTAGCTCCAACAGTGCAGTAATACCTATGTTTCTAGCTCCAACAGTGCAGTAATACCTATGTTTCTAGCTCCAACAGTGCAGTAATACCTATGTTTCTAGCTCCAACAGTGCAGTAATACCTATGTTTCTAGCTCCAACAGTGCAGTAATACCTATGTTTCTAGCTCCAACAGTGCAGTAATACCTATGTTTCTAGCTCCAACAGTGCAGTAATACCTATGTTTCTAGCTCCAACAGTGCAGTAATACCTATGTTTCTAGCTCCAACAGTGCAGTAATACCTATGTTTCTAGCTCCAACAGTGCAGTAATACCTATGTTTCTAGCTCCAACAGTGCAGTAATACCTATGTTTCTAGCTCCAACAGTGCAGTAATACCTATGTTTCTAGCTCCAACAGTGCAGTAATACCTATGTTTCTAGCTCCAACAGTGCAGTAATACCTATGTTTCTAGCTCCAACAGTGCAGTAATACCTATGTTTCTAGCTCCAACAGTGCAGTAATACCTATGTTTCTAGCTCCAACAGTGCAGTAATACCTATGTTTCTAGCTCCAACAGTGCAGTAATACCTATGTTTCTAGCTCCAACAGTGCAGTAATACCTATGTTTCTAGCTCCAACAGTGCAGTAATACCTATGTTTCTAGCTCCAACAGTGCAGTAATACCTATGTTTCTAGCTCCAACAGTGCAGTAATACCTATGTTTCTAGCTCCAACAGTGCAGTAATACCTATGTTTCTAGCTCCAACAGTGCAGTAATACCTATGTTTCTAGCTCCAACAGTGCAGTAATACCTATGTTTCTAGCTCCAACAGTGCAGTAATACCTATGTTTCTAGCTCCAACAGTGCAGTAATACCTATGTTTCTAGCTCCAACAGTGCAGTAATACCTATGTTTCTAGCTCCAACAGTGCAGTAATACCTATGTTTCTAGCTCCAACAGTGCAGTAATACCTATGTTTCTAGCTCCAACAGTGCAGTAATACCTATGTTTCTAGCTCCAACAGTGCAGTAATACCTATGTTTCTAGCTCCAACAGTGCAGTAATACCTATGTTTCTAGCTCCAACAGTGCAGTAATACCTATGTTTCTAGCTCCAACAGTGCAGTAATACCTATGTGTCTAGCTCCAACAGTGCAGTAATACCTATGTGTCTAGCTCCAACAGTGCAGTAATACCTATGTTTCTAGCTCCAACAGTGCAGTAATACCTATGTTTCTAGCTCCAACAGTGCAGTAATACCTATGTGTCTAGCTCCAACAGTGCAGTAATACCTATGTTTCTAGCTCCAACAGTGCAGTAATACCTATGTGTCTAGCTCCAACAGTGCAGTAATACCTATGTTTCTAGCTCCAACAGTGCAGTAATACCTATGTGTCTAGCTCCAACAGTGCAGTAATACCTATGTTTCTAGCTCCAACAGTGCAGTAATACCTATGTTTCTAGCTCCAACAGTGCAGTAATACCTATGTTTCTAGCTCCAACAGTGCAGTAATACCTATGTTTCTAGCTCCAACAGTGCAGTAATACCTATGTTTCTAGCTCCAACAGTGCAGTAATACCTATGTTTCTAGCTCCAACAGTGCAGTAATACCTATGTTTCTAGCTCCAACAGTGCAGTAATACCTATGTTTCTAGCTCCAACAGTGCAGTAATACCTATGTTTCTAGCTCCAACAGTGCAGTAATACCTATGTTTCTAGCTCCAACAGTGCAGTAATACCTATGTTTCTAGCTCCAACAGTGCAGTAATACCTATGTTTCTAGCTCCAACAGTGCAGTAATACCTATGTTTCTAGCTCCAACAGTGCAGTAATACCTATGTTTCTAGCTCCAACAGTGCAGTAATACCTATGTTTCTAGCTCCAACAGTGCAGTAATACCTATGTTTCTAGCTCCAACAGTGCAGTAATACCTATGTTTCTAGCTCCAACAGTGCAGTAATACCTATGTTTCTAGCTCCAACAGTGCAGTAATACCTATGTTTCTAGCTCCAACAGTGCAGTAATACCTATGTTTCTAGCTCCAACAGTGCAGTAATACCTATGTTTCTAGCTCCAACAGTGCAGTAATACCTATGTTTCTAGCTCCAACAGTGCAGTAATACCTATGTTTCTAGCTCCAACAGTGCAGTAATACCTATGTTTCTAGCTCCAACAGTGCAGTAATACCTATGTTTCTAGCTCCAACAGTGCAGTAATACCTATGTTTCTAGCTCCAACAGTGCAGTAATACCTATGTTTCTAGCTCCAACAGTGCAGTAATACCTATGTTTCTAGCTCCAACAGTGCAGTAATACCTATGTTTCTAGCTCCAACAGTGCAGTAATACCTATGTTTCTAGCTCCAACAGTGCAGTAATACCTATGTTTCTAGCTCCAACAGTGCAGTAATACCTATGTTTCTAGCTCCAACAGTGCAGTAATACCTATGTTTCTAGCTCCAACAGTGCAGTAATACCTATGTTTCTAGCTCCAACAGTGCAGTAATACCTATGTTTCTAGCTCCAACAGTGCAGTAATACCTATGTTTCTAGCTCCAACAGTGCAGTAATACCTATGTTTCTAGCTCCAACAGTGCAGTAATACCTATGTTTCTAGCTCCAACAGTGCAGTAATACCTATGTTTCTAGCTCCAACAGTGCAGTAATACCTATGTTTCTAGCTCCAACAGTGCAGTAATACCTATGTTTCTAGCTCCAACAGTGCAGTAATACCTATGTGTCTAGCTCCAACAGTGCAGTAATACCTATGTTTCTAGCTCCAACAGTGCAGTAATACCTATGTTTCTAGCTCCAACAGTGCAGTAATACCTATGTGTCTAGCTCCAACAGTGCAGTAATACCTATGTTTCTAGCTCCAACAGTGCAGTAATACCTATGTTTCTAGCTCCAACAGTGCAGTAATACCTATGTTTCTAGCTCCAACAGTGCAGTAATACCTATGTTTCTAGCTCCAACAGTGCAGTAATACCTATGTTTCTAGCTCCAACAGTGCAGTAATACCTATGTTTCTAGCTCCAACAGTGCAGTAATACCTATGTGTCTAGCTCCAACAGTGCAGTAATACCTATGTGTCTAGCTCCAACAGTGCAGTAATACCTATGTTTCTAGCTCCAACAGTGCAGTAATACCTATGTTTCTAGCTCCAACAGTGCAGTAATACCTATGTGTCTAGCTCCAACAGTGCAGTAATACCTATGTTTCTAGCTCCAACAGTGCAGTAATACCTATGTGTCTAGCTCCAACAGTGCAGTAATACCTATGTTTCTAGCTCCAACAGTGCAGTAATACCTATGTGTCTAGCTCCAACAGTGCAGTAATACCTATGTTTCTAGCTCCAACAGTGCAGTAATACCTATGTTTCTAGCTCCAACAGTGCAGTAATACCTATGTTTCTAGCTCCAACAGTGCAGTAATACCTATGTTTCTAGCTCCAACAGTGCAGTAATACCTATGTTTCTAGCTCCAACAGTGCAGTAATACCTATGTTTCTAGCTCCAACAGTGCAGTAATACCTATGTTTCTAGCTCCAACAGTGCAGTAATACCTATGTTTCTAGCTCCAACAGTGCAGTAATACCTATGTTTCTAGCTCCAACAGTGCAGTAATACCTATGTTTCTAGCTCCAACAGTGCAGTAATACCTATGTTTCTAGCTCCAACAGTGCAGTAATACCTATGTTTCTAGCTCCAACAGTGCAGTAATACCTATGTGTCTAGCTCCAACAGTGCAGTAATACCTATGTTTCTAGCTCCAACAGTGCAGTAATACCTATGTTTCTAGCTCCAACAGTGCAGTAATACCTATGTTTCTAGCTGCAACAGTGCAGTAATACCTATGTTTCTAGCTCCAACAGTGCAGTAATACCTATGTGTCTAGCTCCAACAGTGCAGTAATACCTATGTTTCTAGCTCCAACAGTGCAGTAATACCTATGTGTCTAGCTCCAACAGTGCAGTAATACCTATGTTTCTAGCTCCAACAGTGCAGTAATACCTATGTTTCTAGCTCCAACAGTGCAGTAATACCTATGTTTCTAGCTCCAACAGTGCAGTAATACCTATGTTTCTAGCTCCAACAGTGCAGTAATACCTATGTTTCTAGCTCCAACAGTGCAGTAATACCTATGTTTCTAGCTCCAACAGTGCAGTAATACCTATGTTTCTAGCTCCAACAGTGCAGTAATACCTATGTTTCTAGCTCCAACAGTGCAGTAATACCTATGTGTCTAGCTCCAACAGTGCAGTAATACCTATGTTTCTAGCTCCAACAGTGCAGTAATACCTATGTTTCTAGCTCCAACAGTGCAGTAATACCTATGTTTCTAGCTCCAACAGTGCAGTAATACCTATGTTTCTAGCTCCAACAGTGCAGTAATACCTATGTGTCTAGCTCCAACAGTGCAGTAATACCTATGTTTCTAGCTCCAACAGTGCAGTAATACCTATGTGTCTAGCTCCAACAGTGCAGTAATACCTATGTTTCTAGCTCCAACAGTGCAGTAATACCTATGTGTCTAGCTCCAACAGTGCAGTAATACCTATGTTTCTAGCTCCAACAGTGCAGTAATACCTATGTTTCTAGCTCCAACAGTGCAGTAATACCTATGTGTCTAGCTCCAACAGTGCAGTAATACCTATGTTTCTAGCTCCAACAGTGCAGTAATACCTATGTTTCTAGCTCCAACAGTGCAGTAATACCTATGTTTCTAGCTCCAACAGTGCAGTAATACCTATGTTTCTAGCTCCAACAGTGCAGTAATACCTAGCAATACAAAACAATCCACACAAAATCCAACAAATGAAAAGAAAGTAATTAAGAAATGTTGGAACGACTTCAATTAACAACACAAATAGCACTGGAACAGTAATCCAAATCCAATGTGTGTATACACCGGATGAATTTACACATTATATACTAAGAATGATATGTACAGCAGTAGATATATTATAGTGGGAGAATGATATGTACAGCAGTAGATATGTTATAGTGGGAGAATGATATGTACAGCAGTAGATATATTATAGTGGGAGAATGATATGTACAGCAGTAGATATGTTATAGTGGGAGAATGATATGTACAGCAGTAGATATGTTATAGTGGGAGAATGATATGTACAGCAGTAGATATATTATAGTGGGAGAATGATATGTACAGCAGTAGATATATTATAGTGGGAGAATGATATGTACAGCAGTAGATATGTTATAGTGGGAGAATGATATGTACAGCAGTAGATATATTATAGTGGGAGAATGATATGTACAGCAGTAGATATATTATAGTGGGAGAATGATATGTACAGCAGTAGATATATTATAGTGGGAGAATGATATGTACAGCAATAGATATATTATAGTGGGAGAATGATATGTACAGCAGTAGATATATTATAGTGGGAGAATGATATGTACAGCAGTAGATATATTATAGTGGGAGAATGATATGTACAGCAGTAGATATATTATAGTGGGAGAATGATATGTACAGCAGTAGATATATTATAGTGGGAGAATGATATGTACAGCAGTAGATATATTATAGTGGGAGAATGATATGTACAGCAGTAGATATATTATAGTGGGAGAATGATATGTACAGCAGTAGATACAGTGCCTTGCGAAAGTATTCGGCCCCCTTGAACTTTGCGACCTTTTGCCACATTTCAGGCTTTAAACATAAAGATATAAAACTGTATTTTTTTGTGAAGAATGAACAACAAGTGGGACACAATCATGAAGTGGAACGACATTTATTGGATATTTCAAACTTTTTTAACAAATCAAAAACTGAAAAATTGGGCGTGCAAAATTATTCAACCCCCTTAAGTTAATACTTTGTAGCGCCACCTTTTGCTGCGATTACAGCTGTAAGTCGCTTGGGGTATGTCTCTATCAGTTTTGCACATCGAGAGACTGACATTTTTTCCCATTCCTCCTTGCAAAACAGCTCGAGCTCAGTGAGGTTGGATGGAGAGCATTTGTGAACAGCAGTTTTCAGTTATTTCCACAGATTCTCGATTGGATTCAGGTCTGGACTTTGACTTGGCCATTCTAACACCTGGATATGTTTATTTTTGAACCATTCCATTGTAGATTTTGCTTTATGTTTTGGATCATTGTCTTGCTGGAAGACAAATCTCCGTCCCAGTCTCAGGTCTTTTGCAGACTCCATCAGGTTTTCTTCCAGAATGGTCCTGTATTTGGCTCCATCCATCTTCCCATCAATTTTAACCATCTTTCCTGTCCCTGCTGAAGAAAAGAAGGCCCAAACCATGATGCTGCCACCACCATGTTTGACAGTGGGGATGGTGTGTTCAGGGTGTTGCTTTTACGCCAAACATAACGTTTTGCATTGTTGCCAAAAAGTTACATTTTGGTTTCATCTGACCAGAGCACCTTCTTCTACATGTTTGGTGTGTCTCCCAGGTGGCTTGTGGCAAACTTTAAACAACACTTTTTATGGATATCTTTAAGAAATGGCTTTCTTCTTGCCACTCTTCCATAAAGGCCAGATTTGTGCAATATACGACTGATTGTTGTCCTATGGACAGAGTCTCCCACCTCAGCTGTAGATCTCTGCAGTTCATCCAGAGTGATCATGGGCCTCTTGGCTGCATCTCTGATCAGTCTTCTCCTTGTATGAGCTGAAAGTTTAGAGGGACGGCCAGGTCTTGGTAGATTTGCAGTGGTCTGATACTCCTTCCATTTCAATATTATCGCTTGCACAGTGCTCCTTGGGATGTTTAAAGCTTGGGAAATCTTTTTGTATCCAAATCCGGCTTTAAACTTCTTCACAACAGTATCTCGGACCTGCCTGGTGTGTTCCTTGTTCTTCATGATGCTCTCTGCGCTTTTAACGGACCTCTGAGACTATCACAGTGCAGGTGCATTTATACGGAGACTTGATTACACACAGGTGGATTTTATTTATCATCATTAGTCATTTAGGTCAACATTGGATCATTCAGAGATCCTCACTGAACTTCTGGAGAGAGTTTGCTGCACTGAAAGTAAAGGGGCTGAATAATTTTGCACGGCCAATTTTTCAGTTTTTGATTTGTTAAAAAAGTTTGAAATATCCAATAAATGTCGTTCCACTTCATGATTGTGTCCCACTTGTTGTTGATTCTTCACAAAAAAATACAGTTTTATATCTTTATGTTTGAAGCCTGAAATGTGGCAAAAGGTCGCAAAGTTCAAGGGGGCCAAATACTTTCGCAAGGCACTGTATATTATAGTGGGAGAATGATATGTACAGCAGTAGATATATTATAGTGGGAGAATGATATGTACAGCAGTAGATATATTATAGTGGGAGAATGATATGTACAGCAGTAGATATATTATAGTGGGAGAATGATATGTACAGCAGTAGATATATTATAGTGGGAGAATGATATGTACAGCAGTAGATATATTATAGTGGGAGAATAATATGTACAGCAGTAGATATATTACTAATAAATAAACTCACCTTTCTACTGACTGAAAAACACCAAAAGAAAGATTCTCAGGCTCCCTGCTCATCTGCGTGAACGTGCCTTAGGCATGTAGCAAGGAGACATGAGGATTGCAGATGTGGCCAGGGAAATAAATTGCAATGTCCGTACTGAGACGCCTAAGACAGCACTACAGAGAGACAGGACGGACAGCTGATCGTACTCGCAGTGGCAGACCACATGTAACAACACCTGCACAGGATCGGTACATCCGAACATCACACCTGCAGGATAGGTACAGGGTGGCAACAACAACTGCCAGAGTTACACCAGGAACGCACAATCCCTCCATCAGTGCTCAGACTGTCAGCAATAGGCTGAGAGAGGCTGGACTGAGGGCTTGTAGGCCTGTTGTAAGGCAGGTCCTCACCAGACATCACCGGCAACTACGTTGCCTAAGGGCACAAACCCACCGTCGCTGGACCAGACAGGACTGGCAAAAAGTGCTCTTCACTGATGAGTCGCGGTTATGTCTCACCAGGGGTGAGAGTCGGATTTGCGTTTATCGTCGAAGGAATGAGCTTTACACTGAGGCCTGTACTCTGAAGCGGGAATGATTTGGAGGTGGAGGGTCAGCATCATCGGACTGAGCTTGTTGTCATTGCAGGCAATCTCAATGCTGTGCGTTACAGGGAAGACATCCTCCTCCCTCATGTGGTACCCTTCTTGCAGGTTCATCCTGACATGACCCTCCAGCATGACAATGCCACCAGCCTTGTTGCTCGTTCTGTGCATGATTTCCTGCAAGACAGGAATGTCAGTGTTCTGCCATGGCCAGCGAAGAGCCCGGATCTCAATCCCATTGAGCACGTCTGGGACCTGTTGGATCGGAGGGTGAGGGCTAGGGCCATTCCCCTCAGAAATGTCCGGGAACTTGCAGGTGCCTTGGTGGAAGAGTGGGGTAACATCTCACAACAAGAACTGGCAAATCTGGCGCAGTCCATGAAGAGGAGACGCAGTGCAGTACTTAATGCAGCTGGTGGCCACACCAGATACTGACTGTTACTTTTGATTTTGACCCCCCCTTTGTTCAGGGACGCATTATTCCATTTATGTTAGTCACATGTCTGTGGAACTTGTCCAGTTTATGTCTCAGTTGTTGAATCTTGTTATACATACAAATATTTACACATGTTAAGTTTGCTGAAAATAAAAGCAGTTGACAGTGAGAGGACTTTCTTTTTTTGCTGAGTTTATATGAACTAAAATGCAATGTACAGTAGTAGCAATATTACAATGAGTTATGTTGAGAATACAGTATATAAATACACAGTAGAAACCCCATAGCGAAATGGTAGATTACTTTCTGATGGCTTTGAGATGGCTATAAGCTGTTTATCAGTCTCTCGGTCCAGGCTTTGATGCCTGTACTGTCTCTGCCTTCTAGATGATAGCGGGGTGAACAGGCTATGGCTCGGGTGACAGAGTTCCTTGAGGTCCTTGATGATCTTCTTGGCCTTCCTGTGACACATGGTGCTGTAGATGTCCTGGACGGCAGGCAGTGTGCACCAAGTAAATGCGTTGGGCGGACCGCAGAGCCTTGTGGTTGTGGACTGTGCCAGGTGATGCTCTCAATGGCTCTCAATGGTACATTTGTAAAAGTTCATGAGTGTCTTTAGGGGTCATGCCAAATGTCTTCAGCCTCCTGAGGTTGAAGAGGTGCTGTTGCGCCTTTCTTTACCACATTGTCTGTGTGAAGGGACCATTTCAGGTCGTCAGTGATGTGCCGACAGTGGAACTTTTGACCCTCTGCACTGCGGCCCCATCAATGTGGACAGGGGCATGCTCTCTCTGCTGTCTCCTGTAGTCCACAATCAGCTCCTTCCTTTTGTTGACGTTGAGGTTATTTTCCTGGCTCCACTCTGCCTAGGCACTCACCTCCTCCCTGTAGGCTGTCTCGTCGTTGTTGGTAATTAGACCTACCACTGTTGTGTCGTCACTGTTGTGTAGCCAGCTCTCCTGTGGGCTACGACCACTCTCTTTCTCCTTCCCATTGAGGAGCAATGGCGCACTAGATAAAATACTGCCCTTGCTTGTTTTTAGAGTTTAAACTGGAATATACTTTTTTTTTACTCAAAAGGTAGCCTATTTGGTGTTCCTGTGTGTGGGTGTTTATGTGGGGCGAGGGAGGGGGAAGAGGGCAAAAAAGACAGCAAGAGAGGGATAGAGAAAGAGATAACAAAAAAACAATTACAGCAGCCATACAAAGAAAACAGTGCATATTGATTGGTTGGATCACATACTTTTCCTCAGCACTTCCTCTCTGATGTGACAGCCTCCATTTTGGATTGTTTTGGCTGAGGTGAGCCGGGCAGGCAGGCAGGCACTCGATGGCAGTTGATATGTGCTGCGCCACCCGCCTAGCTAACATTATTTATCTCTGTGGGTCCTGGTCAAAAGCAGTGCACTATATAGGGAATAGGGGGCCATTTGGGACGCAAACCAGTTATCGCTGTAATCAAACCTGTTTAATTAAACCAGAGGCTATGATAGTCACGTTCAAACGCTTGCTGTGGGAGCAGGAGTTTAATGTGCTCCATGTTAGGAAAGACCCAGGGACTGATCCAATCAACTCCCATTATATGAAGTCCCATCCCCTTCCTCCCGAGTGACACAGCGGTCTAAGGCACTGCATCTCAGTACTAGAGGCGTTACTACAGACACACTGGTTTGAATCAACAGTGCGGTGCACAATTGGCCCAGCGTCGTCCGGGTTTGGCCGGTGTAGGCCGGCATTGTAAATAAGAATTTGTTCTTAACTGACTTGCCTAGTTAAATAAAGGTTAAAATGTAATTCTGAAGGGAGGAAGAGAATGTTAGCTAGTGTGCTAGCCTAGCATTAGCCTGGATCTTACACCTTTTGAAGGGATGAAGAAAATACTTTTGGAAGTAGGAAAAGAATGATAGCTAATAGCTGCCGTTAGTCTGGGATGCACACCTTTTGAAGGGGATCAAGAGAGAATGCAAGCTAGCGTTAGAGTGGATCGCACACCTTTCGATGGGGGAGAAGACAGAAGAGAATGATATAGTATTAGCCTAGTGTTAGCCTGGGATCTTACACGTCATTAGCACAGCATATATGGGGTTCTAGCTGTACAGGTTATATACTCACAGTACACAAGGCCTCAAACTCTTTGTCGGACACCAAGGCGCCGTCCAGGCCGAAGAGGAAGATGGAGGAGTAGGAGAGCATTCCACCCAGGATGATAAGGTTGTTCATGTAGGGACTGGACATCTTGATCAGTCTGTAGGGAGAGGAGAGGAGCATGTACAGCAAGGTTTGGAATTGTGAGAGGAACACAGAGCTCCAAAACTGAAAAACTCAGAAGGACCATTTTAACATTGAAACATGTTTTATATAACAGTGCATGTGGAATGCAGTAACAGCAGCGGAGCGACTTGGGGGAACAGAGTTCCAAATGTGTTTTTGTCTTGGTGAATGCGCTATTTTCCCTATATTTCCCCCCACATGGGCCAACCTCCTAGCAATTTGAGTTCTAGCCAATGTGCTTCAGCCCCTTGCCAATTGAGTGACAGCTAGCAAGGTGCACACACAGCAGAGCGAGAGACTGAGCAATGATGTGGTGCACATACAGTATCTGCACAATTTTTGGAGACCACTTTTTGCTAGTGAGTGCTATTTTCAGAACTACTGGCTAAAAAGTATACAAAAGTACTGGTGAATGGATTTAACATTAGGACTGGGGGAGGGGAATCTAATTCTAGATCTGTACCGAGAAGAAACTTCCCCCCGGAGCTCTACTAGTCTAGATAGCACTAGTCCACCAAACTCCAAGTTTTCCTGACTCCATAGTATGGAAAGGCTCCTTGATGTTGTCAGCACAATGCTTTGATAACGAAGTGGGCTGTACTTTGATTGGTTCTCCTCTGTGTCTTTGTCACTCAAACACCAACATAGACAACCACACACAGCCTCAGAACGCCACCCACTTCCAACACAACTGTTGGATTTCCAAATCCAAACAACGTCTCAGAAAGGTCTCAGAAAACAATGTTTGAGAGAACCAATCAAAGCTCAACTAATTTCTGCGCAAATACTGCATTTACAATGGACTCCTGTCCGGGAACAGTGTGTCACAGCTCTCCCTTGCTGTGTACCACGTGAGTGGTGTCAGCTAGGCTACAGCTCTACCCACTCCTCCCCCCATTCCCCTCCCTCTTCCACTGACCTGTGGTTGCGGTTCTTGATGTTGAAGAAGAGGAATGCCCCTGCCATGAGCATGCCCAGGATGGTGATAACAGACAAGATGCTGTAGAGGGGTACGTTGATGTTGCGACGCTGCAGACGCACAAACGTACGGTCCTTAGGAGGCTCCACCCCTGAAATGAAGAGGAGGAACTCAGTTTGCTATATAAAAACAAGTATAATAATGACTTCTACAGGGGAAGGAAAGACAACCAAAAAGAGCCCTCACCAGTATTTAACATTGAAAAACAACTCCACAAGAAGGGGAAAAGAAAAATAAGTTGATTTGGAGGATCCACTCCGGAACGAAGACGAGGACATTCACAGACCCACTGGCAAAAACTGGTTGAATCAACATTGTTTTCACGTCATTTCAGCAACATTCAAAATAATATGATGACGTTGGATTGATGTGGAAAAGTGATTGGATTTGCAAAAAATTCATCAACGTTAGGGAATTTCAGATTTTTTCCACCCAACTTTTAACCTAAATCCAATAACATAGTGATTTTTTGGGGGGTGAATTTATATTAGTTGACAACTCAATCAAATGTAAATCGAACCTAGATGTGGAACTGACGTCTGTGCCCAGTGGGGATGTTCCTAGCCTGAGAAATGTACAATAACCCACAGAGAATTCTTTAGATTTCTCTGTGGGGGCGGCAGGGTAGCCTAGTGGTGTGGTGGACTAGTAACCGAAAAGTTGCAAGTTCAAATCCCCGAGCTGACAAGGTACAAATCTGTTGTTCTGCCCCTGAACAGGCAGTTAACCCACTGTTCCTAGGCCATCGTTGAAAATTAGAATTTGTTCTTAACTGACTTGCCTAGGTAAATAAAATATTTGAAGTGTATCCATTTATCCAGTGACTTTGATTCTACAGTATGTAAAGTACTGAACACTTCTACAGGAGAAGGAAAGATCCAAAATTAACCCTCACCATTAGGCTACTTAACATTGGAAAACGCCTCAATTTGGCTACTTTCTTATCAGCTGTGTAAATGTACCTCCATACAGAATCGGTTGTCTTGGTGAGCGACCGTTGTTTCTTATGTTTGCCCGTTCCTTTCCTCTCTGTGTCTTTGTGCCCATCGATTTCAACGTCTCATCTTACTGAGCTATCTTATGGTGGTTTGACACATAGAAACAAATGTTTTGGCTGTCCCAGAGTGTGTTTGTATGGGACTACAGGGAGGGAGGGGAGGGGTTTCTTGTCAACACAAGAAAACATAGTGTAATAAAAATGCTGGTAAATAATTCAACATAGAATGATTGATTGAGAGGAGCGTACTGGATGCCCTGTGTGTGCGCGTACAAGCATGCATGCACAAACACACACACACACACACACACACACACACACACACACACACACACACACACACACACACACACACACACACACACACACACACACACACACAATCTCATGTGTACTTACCTTGGAACCTCATCGTGTTGTTGATGAGATCCAGGACATCAGCAATAGCGTTGTACTCTCCAACCTTCACCTCCTGCCCCTCTGTTAGGAACACAACCAGGAAAGGCGTCAGTTAGGACAGCATGTGGACAACACTTTGGACAACTTTCTCTTTCAGTCAACTAGACAGCTCTCGCTGTAAAATTGCAGAGATCTGACCCAAAATAACTGTAACATTTCAAATAAGACAATATCTATTCCAAAACGAATGAGGAATACCGCAGAGTGAGTTCTCATTTACAGCTTGTGTGTTTTAGCTAAGCGTGGAAATCAGTGATTAGATCAAGCTAACAGAGAGTAATGGCATTGGGTTAATGGTTGTGATACAGATTGGTATAATGGCTAGCAACAGTAACGTACTGGGGTGTATTCGTTTGTACCCTCTGTAGCAAACAGTAGTGAAACGCTTTGCAACTGAAAACGTTTTGCAAAGAAAATTAGTGTTTTTTATTGGACAAGTTCAGGTTAGTCCTTCTCCGTTTTAGCCAATTTGCTTCCATTTGTTTCCTAGTGAATACACCCCGCACAAACTATACACACATTGCCGGAGAACAAATCTCCAGTGAAAAAAACAATCGTAAAAATAAAAGCAACAATAAATAAAAACAATAGTATGCTGGCAATGCAATACATTGGCATTTTCACAGATACAGTAAAATGAGTCTAAATTGTGATATATCCTGAGCCATAACACAAACCTCTCTCTTGAGCGCTATTTAAAACAGCCATTTCCTTCAAGAGACGTCTTAAAAGCTGATACAGGGCTCTATGCCTAAGTTTAAAAATGTATGTGTGTATTACAGGCTCTGTATTGACCCTGTCACACACAGCAGCTCCATCACTCTCCTTCTCATACAAATGGGTGAACAGTTACACTCAGCACACAGGGGGAGGGGGGATATGAGGGGAGACGATTCGACTCTCGGTCTCTCCCTCGGTCTCTTTACAGTGTGAGGCTTGATAACAAATGTAAATGTTGGTTCTGTGTCAGATACACATAAACACTACGCAATTATGACTACTATGTCCCTGAGCTGTTGCTGCTATGTTAGCGCAAAACCTTCACCCAACTTCTGAAATTACGTTTCACATCTGTTTGTTCAATTACCTCCTTCATTACTGTAAATCAGATACAGATTGAAACACTAGCCTGATCCCATATCTGTTTGGCGTGACGACCATAGGAGCGGGCAATACAGCACAAACAGATCTGGGATCAGTGCATTTCTGTTAATCACATTCAGATTGATGAACCCAGAGGTTCCAGACACAGAGGTGCTGATACACTAGCTTGATCACAGATATGTTCGTCCATAGGAGTTGGCAAGACAGCACAAACAGATCTGGGATCAAGCTAATGATGCACTGTTTATGCTGCCCATGTATAGCAGGGTGACTTCCGTCCCTGTCTACCTGACCTAGGTTGAAGACTTAAAAAATATAGATATATTCATTTTTTTAAACCTCTTTTTCTCTCCAATTGGTAGTTACAGTCTTGTCTCATCGCTGCAACTCCCATACAGACTCGGGAGAGGCAAAGGTCGAGAGCCGTATTGCTTCTTCACACAATGCCCACTTAACCCAGATCCCAGCCGCACCAATGTGTCGGAGGAAACGACGTACACCTGGCGACCGTGTCAATATGCATTGCACCCAGCCCGCCACAGGAGTCGTTAGTGTGCAATGGGACAAGAACATCCCTACCTGCCAATCCGTCCCCTAACCCAGGCCAATTGTGTGCCGCCCTGTTCCCTATATAGTACACTACTATTGACCAAGGCCCATAGGAAATAGGGTACCATTTGGGATGCAGGGTTATTCTCTACAGCTGTCCCAATCAAACCTACGTCATCCTACCATCTCAGCACTCTATTGCTGGAGATGACAGAACGTGAATTTCATTCAATAATGAATTAACCTTCATATAGCTTTAAACTTAGGGGGAAACACCTTTACATCTCTCTACACTGGCTCAGACGCTTGTCCAATGTGGCAGGGCATGCAAACAATTACAGACTACCAAGGGAAGCACAGCCACAAACTGCCCAGTGCCACGAGCCTACCAGGCGAGCTAAATTACTTCTATGCTCGCTTCGAGACAAGTAACACTGAAGCATGCATGAGAGCATCAGCTGTCCCGGACGACTGTGTGATCACGCTCTCCGTAGCCGATGTGAGTAAGACCTTTAAACAAGTCAACGTTCACAAGGTCGCAGGGCTAGATGGATTACCAGGACGCATACTCCGAGCATGCACTGACCAACTGGCAAGTGTCTTCACTGACATTTTCAACCTCTCCCTGTCTGAGTCTGTAATAAATACCAACATGTTTCAAGCAGTCTACCATAGTCCCTGTGCCCAAGAACACTAAAGTAACCTGCCTAAATTACTACCAACCCGTAGCACTCAAATCTGTAGCCATGAAATTATTTCAAAGGCTGGTCATGGCTCACATCAACATCATTATCCCAGAAACCCTAGACCCACTCCAATTTACATACCACCCCAACAGATCCACAGATGATGCAATCGCTATTATAGTCCACACTCCCCTTTAACACCTGGACAAAAAGAACACCTATGTGAGAATGCTTTTCATTGACTACAGCTCAGCATTCAACACCAGAGTGCCCTCAAAGCTCATCACTAAGCTAAGGAAACTGGGACTAAACACCTCTCTCTGCAACTGGATCCTGCCCCCAGGTGGTAAGGGTAGACAACAACACATCTGCCACGCTGATCCTCAACACGGAGGCCCCTCAGGAGTGCATGCTTAGTCCCCTGCTGTACTCTCTGTTCACTCATGACTGCATGGCCAGACACGACTCCAACACTATCATTAAGTTTGCCGATGACACAACAAAGGTAGGCCTGATCACCGACAACATCGAAACACCCTGTAGGGAGGAGGTCAGAGACCTGGCTTTGTGGTGCCAGGACAACAACCTCTCCCTCAACTTGATCAAGACGAAGGAGATGATTGTGGACTACAGGAAAAGGAGGACAGAGCACTCCCCCATTCTCATTGATGGGGCTGTGTTGGAGCAGGTTGAGAGCTTCAAGTTCATTTGTGTCCATATCACCAACAAACTAACATGGTCCAAGCACACCAAGACAGTTATGAAGAGGGCACGACAAAACCTATTTCTCCTCAGAAGACTGAAGTTATTTAACATGGGTCCTCAGATCCTCAAAAGGTTCTACAGCTGCCCCATCGAGAGCATCCAGCTGCACTGGTTGCATCACTGCCTGGTAGGACAACTGCTCGGCCTCCGATCGCAAGGCACTACAAAGGGTAGTGCGTACGGCCCAGTACATCACCGGGATGCCATCCAGGACCTCTATACCAGACGGTGTCAGAGGAAGGCCCTAAACATTGTAAAAGACTCCAGCCACCCTAATCATAGACTGTTCTCTCTGCTGCCACACGGCAAGCGATACCGGAGCGCCAAGGAAATGAATTAATATTTTGAAAAAATATGTTTGGGGTATTTTTTTCTTAAAACTGCATTGTTGGTTAAGGGCTTGTAAAGTCAGCATTTCACTGTAAGGTCTACTACACCTGTTGTATTCAGCATTTCACTGTAAGGTCTACTACACCTGTTGTATTCAGCATTTCACTGTAAGGTCTACAACCTGTTGTATTCAGCATTTCACTGTAAGGTCTACTACACCTGTTGTATTCAGCATTTCACTGTAAGGTCTACTACACCTGTTGTATTCAGCATTTCACTGTAAGGTCTACTACACCTGTTGTATTCAGCATTTCACTGTAAGGTCTACTACACCTGTTGTATTCAGCATTTCACTGTAAGGTCTACAACCTGTTGTATTCAGCATTTCACTGTAAGGTCTACAACCTGTTGTATTCAGCATTTCACTGTAAGGTCTACCTACGCCTGTTGTATTCAGCGCATGTGACAAATACAATTTGATTTGATTTACTAAACCATAAGAAATTGTTTGAATATTAATGCATTCGGTGTTCTTACACTGCACCCTCAGCCGCAGTCTGCGGTAAAGTTCCTCTTAGGTCTTAGATACAGATCTAGGATCAGCTTCCCTTCTCCCAATCCTAACCGTAACCATTAATGAGGAAAATGCAAAGCTGTCCCTGTCAGCTTACCAGGAGACTTTATGTAAGGTGATCTGTAGGCTGATGAGTTGAGGGGGGATGTAGGGTGAAGTTGCCCCTAGATGCTTATCTTGGGTCAGCGTTGCATTTCCCCCACTAATGGTTAAGGTTAGGATTGGGGAGGGGAAGCTGATCTTAGATCTGTACCTAAGGGGAACTTAACCACAGAGCGGGGCTGAGAGTGAAAGACAGGCTTTGATAGATCCTTCAAAAGGGGAATGAGTGAGCTGTTCCCACACTGCATGAGGACAGATGGCAGGGTTGAGGAGAGGATCAGATCCTGGTTAAATATTCAGCCAGGGCAATCCCTCCTCTCGCTCTCTCTCCTCTCCTCTTTTTCTCGGCTCTCTCTCACTCTCTCTCACTTTCTCTTCATCTCCTGTGTCAAACAGTCGTCACACACTCCCTGAGAAGCCAGGAGGGAGGGAGGGAGGGAGGGAGGGAGGGGGGGAGAGAGAGAGAGAGAGAGAGAGAGAGAGAGAGAGAGGGAGGGAGGAAGGAAGGAAGGAAGGAAGGGAAGGATGGTAGCCACAATAAGGTCATGATATGAATGGAGGGAGGGTGGGAGAGAGAGAGGGGTGAAAAGAAGAGATGAGTATGTGGAAGAGTTAAGAGGAGATTCAGAGAGAGAGAGAGAGGGGTGAAAATGAGAGAGAGAGGGGAGAAAAGGAGAGAGAGAGAGGGGAGAAAAGGAGAAAGGCAGGTGTGTGTCATGCGGGAGGGTGAGTGGTGGGGAGGGAGGGGGTGTTCTGCCTAAGGCTAGGTACTCATAATGACATTTTCACAGCGCTATGGAGCAAGAGCTCTCCAGTTCACTGATGATAACATTTATTTGCTTATCCATGACATGACTGCCAGTTGCCTTCCAATTGAAAAACTCCCTCACTCCCACAACCAAACAGGTCCGCCTCCCCCGAGTGTTTCCACACACACACACACATGCACGCACACAAACACACCTACATCCCGATTTAAGCTGCCACAGGGGGCACCTCTGCAGTGGGGTAGATAAGATAAGGATGAGCGGATTAATAATGGCATACTGGTGCTGAGGGAGGGGTGGGCCGGGAGCTGGGGGGATTCCCCCAAATACAGATCACACCCCTGGGTAGAAAATCCCACCCGGCAGCCCCCTGGCAGTCAACCACCACTGGTTGGGTAACCCCAGAGTAGGATAACTATGACATCATCATCAGCCAGACAGAAACCAATCATAATACTAGAGCAATTCAACAGAACATCACAGCAATGCAACAATCCTACAACATGTGCTTACAGTACCTTGAAACTGTGTGAATTTGATGGTACCCATCCGTTCTCCGTTCCTGAACATGACTTGGCCCTGGATAGAAAAGGAATGAAAAACACATTTAGAACATTTTAAAGCATTTAAAGTACTTAAGGACTCAATGAGGAATCACATGTTCAATACAATACACTTGTTGCCTTGTCCATATGATGCTGCCTTGTCCATGTGACATGATCCACATCAGCTACCAAGCTGAAACCAAACATTGTTGACCCTTGTTAATGTGTCGGAGGAAACACTGTACACCTGGCGACCATGTCAGCGTGCATTGCACCCAGCCAGCCACAAGAGTCTATAGAGCACGATGGGATAAGGACGACATGGCCGGCCAAACTCTCTCCTAACCCGACAACGCTGGGCCAATTGTTCGCCGCCTCATGGGTCTCCCAGTCATGGCCAGCTGCGACACATCCTGGGATCGAACAAGGATCTGTGAGACACTGCACCACTCGGGAGGCCCCAAGTGTTGGCACATTAACAGATTTTAGTGGACTAGCACTGGGCTTCTTTTTGGATTAGAAGTTTGCAAAAATGCGTCTGTTCATACGAAGTAAACAAAATGATTGGTCAGCAGATTAATTTGCTGATATCCTAAGAATATATTTTTGCTGTAGCACCCGCTCAAGCAGGTACAGTTGAAGGCGGAAGTTACACCGTAGCCAACTACATTTAAACTCAGTTTTTCACAATTCCTGACATTTAATCCTAGTAAAAATTGCCTGTCTTATTTTAAGAATGTGAAATGTCAGAATAATAGTAACAAGAATGATTTATTTCATATTTTATTTATTTTATCACATTCCCTGTGGGTCAGAAGTTTACATGCACTAATTTAGTATTTGGTAGCATTGCCTTTAAATTGTTCAACTTGGGTCAAACATTTCTGGTAGCCTTCCACAAGCTTCCCACAATAAGTTGGGTGAATTTTGTCCCATTCCTCCTGACAGAGCTGGTGTAACTGAGTCAGGTTAGTAGGCCTTCTTGCTCGCACACGCTTTTTCAGTTCTGCCCACAAATCTTCTATAGGATTGAGGTCAGGGCTTTGTGATGGCCACTTCAATACCTTGACTTTGTTGTCCATAAGCCATTTTGACACAACTTTGGAAGTATGCTTGGGGTCATTGTCCATTTGGAAGACACATTTGCTTTAACTTCCTGACTGATGTCTTGAGATGTTTCTTCAATATATCCACCAAATTTTCTTACCTCCCAATGCCATCTATTTTGTGAAGTACACCAGTCCCTCCTGCAGCAAAGCACCCCCACAACATGATGCTGCCACCCACGTGCTTCATGGTTGGGATGGTGATCTTCGGCTTGCAAGCCTCCCCCTTTTTCCTCCAAACATAACGATGGTCATTATGGCCAAACAGTTTCATCAGACCAGAGGACATTTCTCCAAAAAGTATGATCTATGTCCCCATGTCCAGTTGCAAACCGTAGCCTGGCTTTTTTATGGCGGTTTTGGAGCAGTGGCTTCTTCCTTGCTGAGCAGCCTTTCAGGTTATGTCGATGTAGGACTCGTTTTACTGTGGATATAGATACTTTTGTATCTGTTTCCTCCAGGATCTTCACAAGGTCATTTGCTGTTGTACTGGGATGATTTGCACTTTTTAAACCAAAGTACGTTCATCTCTAGGAGACAGAACGTGTCTCCTTCCTGAGCGGTATGATGGCTGCGTGGTCCCATGGTGTTTATACTTGCGTACTATTGTTTGCACAGATGAACGTGGTACCTTCAGGCATTTGGAAATTGATTCCAAGGATGAACCAGACTTCAACTGTATATTTCACTGGTCATCCCCAAAGCCAACACCTTTCCTTCCAGTTCTCTGCTACCAATGACTGGAACGAATTGTAAAAATCACTGAAGCTGGAGTCTTATATCTCCCTCACTAACTTTAAGCATCAGCTGTCAGAGCAGCTTACTGTGTACCTGTACACAGCCAATATTTATCCTCTTGCTTATTTGCACTTCAGTATCTCTACTTGCACATCATCATCTGCACATCTATCACTACAGTTTTAATGCTAAATTGTAATTATTTTGCCTCTATGGCCTATTTGCCTCTTCTACATTTACACACACTGTACATATATTTTTCTATTGTGTTATTGACTGTATGTTTGTTTATGTGTAACTCTGTGTTGTTGTTTTTGTCGCACTGCTTTGCTTTATCTTGGCCAGGTTGCAGTTGTAAATGAGAACTCTTATCACAAATCTTCTTTAATGTCTTAAGTGAGAATACCACCTTTTGGCTACTGAACAGACATCATTTGTCAGTCCTTCTACCTTTAAAACTTTGACATGTCTTTGAGTTCAGCCTTAAGTGAAAGCGACTGGAAACAAATGACACTCTTCACATGGATCATCATTGATATTCTAAAAAAAAACAATCGAGCCCAAATAAAATCATAAAGAAAATATGCAGATATTTTCACACACAAAAAGTCTGGCAACTAACACATTGCCTTCCCTCCCTTATCCATCCTCATCCATCAAGCTTGTGGAATTAATTCATCAAGCCATCTGCCCATAGAACTCCCTAATTAAACATTTAACTGGATCTGAGATTACTGCCGGCCACAGAAAAACAGGTGAATGAGAGAGACAGAGAGAGAGCGTTAGCATGGAGCTGATTAATAAAGCAGCGCTGACAGAGAGATGGGAAGGAAGGAAACCTATTGAAGAGCCAATTTCAGTTCAAAAAGACGCTGAGGCTTTGAAGTCAGTCGCTGGGCGGGTTTCTGCACGCTGATTGGTACCCTGTATTTGTATGCATCTGTGATGTGACTGAGTGTCTGTCTGTGTGAGCCCGGAGAGAGACAGCTAGCTAAACCTACTGTCCTCACAGACAGCAGTCTAGGCTAACTGCGGTGGGATGGAGAGTTTTCTGCTGTTGTATGGCATTTAAAAAGTGACTGAAAGTGTAAGCTCAGAGAGAGAGAGAGATACCTATAGGTAACTGCCAAAATAAAGGAAGCTCTTGAGTAAATGAGGGATACACAGTGCATTGAAAGCAGGTGCGACCACACAGGTGTGGTTCCTGAGTTAATTAAGCAATTAACATCAGGTCATGTATAAAAAATGCCCAGTTGCCCACTATTTTGGCTAGCATTTTTTTTAAATGTATTTTATTTTACCTTTATTTAACAAGGTAGGCAAGTTGAGAACAAGTTCTCATTTACAATTGCGACCTGGCCAAGATAAAGCAAAGCAGTTCGACAGATACAACGACACAGAGTTACACATGGAGTAAAACAAACATACAGTCAATAATACAGTATAAACAAGTCTATATACAATGTGAGCAAATGAGGTGAGAAGGGAGGTAAAGGCAAAAAAGGCCATGGCGGCAAAGTAAACACAATATAGCAAGTAAAACACTGGAATGGTAGTTTTGCAATGGAAGAATGTGCAAAGTAGAAATAAAAATAATGGGGTGCAAATGAGCAAAATAAATTAATTAATTAAATACAGTTGGGAAAGAGGTAGTTGTTTGGGCTAAATTATAGGTGGGCTATGTACAGGTGCAGTAATCTGTGAGCTGCTCTGACAGTTGGTGCTTAAAGCTAGTGAGGGAGATAAGTGTTTCCAGTTTCAGAGATTTTTGTAGTTCGTTCCAGTCATTGGCAGCAGAGAACTGGAAGGAGAGGCGGCCAAAGAAAGAATTGGTTTTGGGGGTGACTAGTGAGATATACCTGCTGGAGCGTGTGCTACAGGTGGGAGATGCTATGGTGACCAGCGAGCTGAGATAAGGGGGGACTTTACCTAGCAGGGTCTTGTAGATGACATGGAGCCAGTGGGTTTGGCGACGAGTATGAAGCGAGGGCCAGCCAACGAGAGCGTACAGGTCGCAATGGTGGGTAGTATATGGGGCTTTGGTGACAAAACGGATTGCACTGTGATAGACTGCATCCAATTTGTTGAGTAGGGTTTTGGAGGCTATTTTGTAAATGACATCGCCAAAGTCGAGGATTGGTAGGATGGTCAGTTTTACAAGGTTATGTTTGGCAGCATGAGTGAAGGATGCTTTGTTGCGAAATAGGAAGCCAATTCTAGATTTAACTTTGGATTGAAGATGTTTGATATGGGTCTGGAAGGAGAGTTTACAGTCTAATCAGACACCTAAGTATTTGTAGTCCACGTATTCTAAGTCAGAGCCGTCCAGAGTAGTAATGTTGGACAGGCGGGTAGGTGCAGGTAGCGATCGGTTGAAGAGCATGCATTTAGTTTTACTTGTATTTAAGAGCAATTGGAGGCCACGGAAGGAGAGTTGTATGGCATTGAAGCTTGCCTGGAGGGTTGTTAACACAGTGTCCAAAGAAGGGCCGGAAGTATACAGAATGGTGTCGTCTGCGTAGAGGTGGATCAGAGACTCACCAGCAGCAAGAGCGACCTCATTGATGTATACAGAGAAGACAGTCGGTCCAAGAATTGAACCCTGTGGCACCCCCATAGAGACTGCCAGAGGTCCGGACAGCAGACCCTCCGATTTGACACACTGAACTCTATCAGAGAAGTAGTTGGTGAACCAGGCGAGGCAATCATTTGAGAAACCAAGGCTGTCGAGTCTGCCGATGAGGATGTGGTGATTGACAGAGTCGAAAGCCTTGGCCAGGTCAATGAATACGGCTGCACAGTAATGTTTCTTATCGATGGTGGTTAAGATATTGTTTAGGACCTTGAGCGTGGCTGAGGTGCACCCATGACCAGCTCTGAAACCAGATTGCATAGCAGAGAAGGTATGGTGAGATTTGAAATGGTCGGTAATCTGTTTGTTGACTTGGCTTTCGAAGACCTTAGAAAGGCATGGTAGGATGGCTAGAAGACCTCAGTGACTTTGAAAGAGGGTTCTCAAAAGAGCATGGGATGTTTAATCTCAACCCAACTGAACACTTATGGGAGATTCTGCATGAATGATGTCACATTCCTCTGATAGATTTCCAGACACTTGTAGAATCTATCCCAGGGCGCATTGAAGCTGTTCTGGCGGCTCGTGGTGGCCCAACACCCTATTAAGACACTTTATGTTGGTGTTTCCTCTGGCAGTTACCTGCAGCTAGGCTTGACACTGCTGCTAAGTGCTATATTTAAAAAAATGTTTTACCTTTATTTAACTAAGCAAGTCAGTTAAGAACAAATTCTTATTTTCAATGACAGCCTAGGAACAGTGGGTTAACTGCCTGTTCAGGGGCAGAACGACAGATTTGTACCTTGTCAGCTCGGGGATTTGAACCCTAACCCTTCCGGTTACTAGTCCAATGCTCTAACCACTAGGCTACCCTGCCGCCCCATATGCTGACAGTGGTGAGATGGCGCTAAAACAAAAGAGTCTTTAGGCTAAGCATCGGTAGAAAACTGCAGTAGAAAAGTACCATAAGTGTTTCCTGCTTCCTATTCTGAGACTCCGGTAGTGTTTTTCTTTACAGTGGCCTGCGAAAGTATTCACCCCCCTTGGCATTTTTCCAATTTTGTTGCCTTACAACCTGGAATTAAAATTGATTTTTTTTGCCTACCATGCCTATCACTTTGCAGAAGATTTTATTTTGAAACAAACAAGAAATAAGACAAAAAAAACTGAAAACTTGAGCGTGCATAACTATTCACCCCCCCAAAGTCAATAGTTTGTAGAGTCACCTTTTGCAGCAATTACAGATGCAAGTCTCTTGGGGTATGTCTGTATAAGCTTGCCACATCTAGCCACTGAGATTTTTGCCCATTTTTCAAGGCAAAACTGTTCCAGCTCCTTCAATCTTCAATCCTTCACAGATTCTCAATTGGATTGAGGTCTGGGCTTTCACTAGGGCATTCCAAGACATGTAAATGTTTCCCCTTAAACCACTCGGGTGTTGCTTTAGCAGTATGCTAGGGCCATTGTCCTGCTGGAAAGTGAACCTCCCAGTATCAAATCTCTTGAAGACTGAAACAGGTTTCCCTCAAGAATTTCCCTGTATTTAGCGCCATCCAGCATTCCTTCAATTCTGACCAGTTTCCCAGTCCCTGCCGATAAAAAACACATGCACAGCATGATGCTGCCACCACGCTTCACTGTGGGGATGGTGTTCTCGGGGTGACGAGAGGTGTTGGGTTTGAGCCAGACATAGCGTTTTCCTTGATGGACAAAAAGCTAAATTTTAGTCTCATCTAACCAGAGTACCTTCTTCCATATGTTTGGGGAGTCTCCCACATGCCTTTTGGCGAACACCAAATGTGTTTGCTTATTTTTTTATTTAAGCAATGGCTTTTTTTTCTGGCCACTCTTCTGTAAAGTCCAACTCTATGGAGTGTACAGCTTATAATGGTCCCATGTGACAGATCATGTGACACTTAGATTGCATACAGGTGTAATTTATTTAACTAATTACTGTATGTGACTTCTGAAGGTAATTGGTTGCACCAGATCTTATTTAGGGGCTTCATAGCATATGCATGCACCACTTTAAAAAATATATATATTTAGAATTTTTTGAAACAAGTAATTTTTTTCATTTCACTTCACCAATTTGGACTATACATGAAATCCAAATAAAAATCCATTTAAATTACAGGTTGAAATGCAACAAAATAGGAAAAATGCCAAGGGGGTGAATACTTTTGCAAGGCACTGTAAATGTATAAGTACTCAGGGTCAGATGCTGTAACTCTGGAACGAAGGAACTTTTTACCTGCCATCAATTGTGTTTAATAAGACGGTGTAATTGTGTCTTTCTGCAGGAGTATGTAGGAGAGCTGATCTAGGATCAGGTTCCCCCTGTCCATTTAATCTTATTAATTGTTATCTGAAAGGCAAAACTGATCCTAAATCAGCACTCCTACTTTACAACCTTTGACATTCAGCCCATGGTCCTGTTAAGCATGTGACTGCCGAGAGAGAGTATGTTGTAGTTCCCAATCTTTTCCCCACTGGGGGGCTCAGGCTGCATGACTGTTGCCAGGGGGTTCACTGTGTTTTGCTGCCGGAAGTCATACTGAGCGATCGCTGACATTCCTGAGGCTGACGTAAGTGTGTGGTTGTGTAGTGCACTTAAGAAACTGTAAAAAGTGTAGAAATATGTGTGAAATTTTTGAAGAGCCTGTGGCCTAGTGTCAATCCTCCTGGCTCCTCTCTCCACCAGAGCCTAGGGTTCAATCCCTGATCCAACCCTTTTGTCTGTTACTTCCAACTGCCTGTGTCCACTGATTAATTCCCTGTCTAAATAAAGGTAAAAAAAATACCCCCAAAAATAAAATAAATATGTGTAAAAATATCAGTATGCACAATCAATACCGGATGTTGTATTTCTAATCTGGAGGGTCTTGATATTCAAATCTCACTAATGGCAGATACATAAAAGAAGAAACAAAATGTCCCTCTTACATTGTTCTCCAGCTCCTGGAGCTCTGGTTCAGCTGGAGCAGGGAGGGAGACAGGGTGAGTTGACCCAGACTAACAGCCCTCTCTGGGATTCACAGACCCAGCCTGCCCTTGTTGATGAGGGCGGTATAACTGTGTTTGAGGAGGTGAGATGACAGTATCACTTTGCTACTTTGTTTCTGGAGGTGAGAAAAGGAAGGAAGGGAAGAAAGCGGAATGTTTGCCCCAGAGAGAGTCTCTGGTTGTGGGCTGCATGTGTGAAAAGAGGGAGTTCCCTGGAGGTCTGGAGACAGAAAGCAGCAGCCTGACACACACACACACACACACACACACACACAGACACACACACACACAGACACACACACACACACACACACACACACACACACACACACACACACACACACACACACACACACACACACACACACACACACACACACACACACACACACACACACACACACACACACACACACACACACACACACCTCTCTATGTCCGCATGTAAGGACTATCTGTCCTCAGGCTGTGTTACCATCCATTAGACAGGAGGCACTAAGACCAATACACTGGCCTACGGGTCCTGGTAGAAAGGATATTGCACTACATAGGGAATAGGGTGCCTTTTGAGACACGCCTACTGTCTGGATAGACAAGGGCCACTGTCTCCTTTGTCTCCTTTGTCTCCCCTATCTCCTCTGTCTCCCGTATCTCCTCTGTCTCCTCTGTCTCCCCTATCTCCTCTGTCTCCTCTGTTTCCCCTATCTCCTCTGTCTCCTCTGTCTCCCCTATCTCCTCTGTCTCCTCTGTTTCTCCTATCTCCTCTGTCTCGTCTGTCTCCCCTATCTCCTCTGTCTCCCCTGTCTCCCCTATCTCCTCTGTCTCCCCTATCTCCGCTGTCTCCTCTATCTCCTCTGTCTCCTCCGTTTCCCCTATATCCTCTGTCTCCTCTGTTTCCCCTATCTCCTCTGTCTCCCCTATCTCCTCTGTCTCCTCTGTCTCCCCTATCTCCCCAATCTCCCCCCTCCTCTGTCTCCTCTCCCCTCCAGGCCATACATGAAGAGGATGAATTCCACTGTACATGTTCACAGTGCTGCTAACAGCCCCGGCCAAGCCCTGGAGGCTTCTCTGAGCTAATGTTTCACTTCCTCTATTGTTCTGCCACTAGACTAGATCAATAGCAGGCGGCACCCAGAGAGCACATTAGACTGACTGGTGTGTTAGTGTCACGTGTTGTGGTTCACACTGCGGATGTTTAGGCAGCGGGTCTAGTACACGGGTGATGTGTGTGTGTGGAAACGCAGAGCCACGATGGGGTGTGGTGTGTGTGTATGGTGTGTGTGTATGGTGTGTGCGTATGGTGTGTGTGTAGTGTGTGTGTGGAAACGCAGAGTCACGATGGGGTGTGGTGTGTGTGTATGGTGTGTGTGTATGGTGTGTGTGTGGAAACGCAGAGTCACGGTGGGGTGTGGTGTGTGTGTATGGTGTGTGTGTATGGTGTGTGCGTATGGTGTGTGTGTAGTGTGTGTGTGGAAACGCAGAGTCACGATGGGGTGTGGTGTGTGTGTATGGTGTGTGTGTATGGTGTGTGTGTATGGTGTGTGTGTAGTGTGTGTGTGGAAACGCAGAGTCACGGTGGGGTGTGGTGTGTGTGTATGGTGTGTGTGTATGGTGTGTGCGTATGGTGTGTGTGTAGTGTGTAGTGTGTGTGTGGAAACGCAGAGTCACGGTGGGGTGTGGTGTGTGTGTATGGTGTGTGTGTATGGTGTGTGCGTATGGTGTGTGTGTAGTGTGTGTGTGGAAACGCAGAGTCACGATGGGGTGTGGTGTGTGTGTATGGTGTGTGTGTATGGTGTGTGTGTATGGTGTGTGTGTAGTGTGTGTGTGGAAACGCAGAGTCACGGTGGGGTGTGGTGTGTGTATGGTGTGTGTGTATGGTGTGTGCGTATGGTGTGTGTGTAGTGTGTAGTGTGTGTGTGGAAACGCAGAGTCACGGTGGGGTGTGGTGTGTGTGTATGGTGTGTGCGTATGGTGTGTTTGTAGTGTGTGTGTAGAAACGCAGAGTCACGATGGGGTGTGGTGTGTGTGTATGGTGTGTGCGTATGGTGTGTGTGTAGTGTGTGTGTGGAAACGCAGAGCCACGATGGGGTGTGGTGTGTGTGTGTATGGTGTGTGTGTATGGTGTGTGTGTATGGTGTGTGCGTATGTTGTGTGTGTAGTGTGTGTGTGGAAACGCAGAGTCACGGTGGGGTATGGTGTGTGTGTGGAAACGCAGAGCCACGATGGGGTATGGTGTGTGTGTATGGTGTGTGTGTATGGTGTGTGCGTATGGTGTGTGTGTAGTGTGTGTGTGGAAACGCAGAGCCACGATGGGGTGTGATGTGTGTGTATGGTGTGTATGGTGTGTGCGTATGGTGTGTGTGTAGTGTGTGTGTGGAAACGCAGAGCCACGATGGGGTGTGGTGTGTGTGTATGGTGTGTGTGTATGGTGTGTGCATATGGTGTGTGCGTATGGTGTGTGTGTAGTGTGTGTGTATGGTGTGTGTGTATGGTGTGTGCGTATGGTGTGAGTGTGTGTATGGTGTGTGTGTGTGTATGGTGTGTGCGTATGGTGTGTGTGTAGTGTGTGTGTGGAAACGCAGAGTCACGGTGGGGTATGGTGTGTGTGTGTGTGTGTGTTCCCCATGGTTCTCCTTCTCCTCTAATAGAAATACACACCTATACTCTGATGCTCTATGAAGGCACAGTAAAGGGGTTAATTATCCTGACAGGTTATGTGCATGTCTAAAATGGCAGCCTATTCCCTACATAGTGCAGTGCTCTAGTCAAAAGTAGTTCACTACATAGGTAATAGTCTGCCATTTGGAACAGACCTTATATCTCTGTCATTACTGTAATGCATGGCTGGTTCTGTGCAGACTGGACAGAATGTATAAACCGCATCAAGCTTTTTTATCGTCTCATGTCATGTACAGTTAGTTATCAGATGGATCAAACAGCCTGAATACAAAATATTGTAATAAATCATAACTGAAATTATTTATAAATTACTGCAGAGCACAGAGCTCTAAATAGAGCATTTGAATGGAGCAAATGTGATAAGTAATTTTTCAATACCATTACTGGGGTATTTTCTGCTCAAATGAACACAATTGTAAATCATATTATGCAATAGTGTTGCTTTCTGTGTTGCTTTCTGAATAGATGGTACTAGTGCAGCTGTATGTTATCCCCTTAGAGACACAGGCGCACGCACGCACACACACACACACACACACACACACACACACACACACACCATACGCACACACCATACACACACACACACACACACACACACAGCTCTGGCAGCCACCCTGGCAGAAGGACCCCAGGGAGATGAGGCTATCTGGACTATCCATGTCTCCCTCCCTGCCACTGTCCTCCAGTAGCCTCCAGAGACAGACCCACTGGCAGCCCACTTCACCCCAGAGAGGCTGAGGGAACTGGGGGGAGAGAGAGTATGGTGTACTGTAATGCCCCAAGGGAGATCAACCTTTTCTCCACTCTCAATACTGGTTACGACACCATCTCTCCCTCTTTCCCTCTCTACCTCTTCAGCCATCTCTCCTTCACTATTCCTCTTTCTCCCTTGCTGTTTTCCTGTTCTCTCTTTCACTTTCCTCTTGCTCTCACTCTTTCTTTCTGTACCAATATTCCTTTCTTCCCTCTCTGTTTCTCCTCTCTCTATTCTCTCTCTATCTTCTTCATCTCCTCCTCCCTCTCTGATCTCTGTCCATCTCTTCACATCCGCCAGCAGCAGCCAGCAGCCATATCCTACACACACACACGCACGCACGCACACACACACACACACACACACACATACACACACACACACACGTCTTCTCTCTCTAATGGTCTTCGATAAGTATTTGCTAGTCAGACTGATCCGTGGTGTGATGGAGGCCTCATTTCTCCATAATCTTCTTGGTTTAGAGCCACTAATCATGATGAAATGGCCTTTAATGTGGTTTGGGCCTGAGGAAATGTCTCATCACAATTCCATGTTAAGTGGCACGCTCACAGTAGCGCTTGGTTGCATGTTGTGAAAAGCAACTTGCTTGTAACGAGCATAGCCAATAAGAACACTGGGATTGTCATAGTGACAGCCCTAACCACCAAAAGGAAAAGCCCAACCACCAATAGGGACAGCCAACCACCAATAGGGAGAGCTCAACCACCAATGGGGACAGCCCAACCACCAATATTCTGTATTAGGTTGGTAATGGTCTCTAAAGTGAAGTATAATTAAAAAGGTCTGCTTTAAGTGCCCCTTTGACAGTTCTTTACTGTATTCATGTACATTAATGTGGCTGGTGCCTGGCATAGCAGCTCTCCAGAGTTGAATCAGATGTGTGTGTGTGTGTGTGTGTGTGTGTGTGTGTGTGTGTGTGTGTGTGTGTGTGTGTGTGTGTGTATGTGTGTATGTGTGTGTGTGTGTGTGTGTGTGTGTGTGTGTGTGTGTGTGTGTGTGTGTGTGTGTGTGTGTGTGTGTATGTGTGTGTGTCTATGTGTCTGTGTGTGCACATGTGCATATGTGTACATCACTCTGTGTGTGCTTGAGAACATGACGGTGTGTGTGTGTACACATTTGTTTGTGTTAGTGTGTCATTGAATCAGGATGGGGCACAGTGGGAGTGGGGAGGGCCAAGCTGTTGCTGAAAGGTCTGGCCAGGTTGGACTCCATAGTCCTGGTTACTGTAGAGGTCATTTCACGCTGGGCCCTGTATAACACGGCTGACCTCAATACTGAAGGCTTGCCTCTGACCTGGAGAGACTTGAAGGTCTGAGCCTCCTTCAGATAAACACAACTTGGCACCTGATGTCACTGTTTTATTGTATAAAGAATGATGTATTAAATATATACTGTAGAGAGAGAATAGCAAAGTAAACACATACTCACAGTCATGACAAAGCTTGACTTTTGATAAAAACCTGTCTTCTATATATTGTTGTTATTCGTTATAATATTGATAATGTTCCCTGCTCATGTCAAAGCAAGCCTTGTTCCAGCCAGAATGGCCCATATACAGTAGAGCAGGAGTTTCTGTTTCTATAACATGAGGCAGCTTGATGATCAGGTATACCCTCTGGACAGGATGCTAGTCAGTCTCCTGTTTCTATAACATGAGGCAGCTTGATGATCAGGTATACCCTCTGGACAGGACACTAGTCAGTCTCCTGTTTCTATAACATGAGGCAGCTTGATGATCAGGTATACCCTCTGGACAGGACACTAGTCAGTCTCCTGTTTCTATAACATGAGGCAGCTTGATGATCAGGTATACCCTCTGGACAGGACACTAGTCAGTCTCCTGTTTCTATAACATGAGGCAGCTTGATGATCAGGTATACCCTCTGGACAGGACACTAGTCAGTCTCCTGTTTCTATAACATGAGGCAGCTTGATGATCAGGTATACCCTCTGGACAGGACACTAGTCAGTCTCCTGTTTCTATAACATGAGGCAGCTTGATGATCAGGTATACCCTCTGGACAGGACACTAGTCAGTCTCCTGTTTCTATAACATGAGGCAGCTTGATGATCAGGTATACCCTCTGGACAGGACACTAGTCAGTCTCCTGTTTCTATAACATGAGGCAGCTTGATGATCAGGTATACCCTCTGGACAGGACACTAGTCAGTCTCCTGTTTCTATAACATGAGGCAGCTTGATGATCAGGTATACCCTCTGGACAGGACACTAGTCAGTCTCCTGTTTCTATAACATGAGGCAGCTTGATGATCAGGTATACCCTCTGGACAGGACACTAGTCAGTCTCCTGTTTCTATAACGTGAGGCAGCTTGATGATCAGGTATACCCTCTGGACAGGACACTAGTCAGTCTCCTGTTTCTATAACATGAGGCAGCTTGATGATCAGGTATACCCTCTGGACAGGACACTAGTCAGTCTCCTGTTTCTATAACATGAGGCAGCTTGATGATCAGGTATACCCTCTGGACAGGACACTAGTCAGTCTCCTGTTTCTATAACATGAGGCAGCTTGATGATCAGGTATACCCTCTGGACAGGACACTAGTCAGTCTCCTGTTTCTATAACATGAGGCAGCTTGATGATCAGGTATACCCTCTGGACAGGACACTAGTCAGTCTCCTGTTTCTATAACATGAGGCAGCTTGATGATCAGGTATACCCTCTGGACAGGACACTAGTCAGTCTCCTGTTTCTATAACATGAGGCAGCTTGATGATCAGGTATACCCTCTAGACAGGATCCTAGCCCTTTTCCTCATATCAGGGAAAGCCCATTGACTCACCGTGACACCATAGAAGTTGGTTTCGTTCATGACGTCCAGCACCAGCTTGCCCACCTCCCGGTCGTCCACGGTGAAGTTGTGGTACATGTCCTGCCTCTCCTTGTGCTGCAGTAAATCCATGACGCGGGTCAGGGTCTTTGCTATCACCCAGATCCCGTCGTAGGCGAAACCATGGTACTTTGAGGGCTCCACCCCCTTCTGCTGTAGCTCTTTACTGTACTCCCTCTCGTACTCTTTAGGTGTCTGGATGTAAGGAGAGAGATGGGGACAATATAAGCTTTTTAGGTTGCCTCCCAAATGCCACTCTATTCCCAACATAGTGTATTACTTTTCACCAGAGCCCTATGGGGGGAATAGGGAATAATGTGGCATTGGGACACATCCTTAGATATCATGCTTTTCTTCTATCCACTATATAGGACAATGAGTCCTTTGGCTAAGAAATCAAATCAAATCAAATCAAATGTATTTATATAGCCCTTCGTACATCAGCTGATATCTCAAAGTGCTGTACAGAAACCCAGCCTAAAACCCCAAACAGCAAGCAATGCAGGTGTAGAAGCACGGTGGCTAATAAGCAAAAAAGAAAGCAACAGGTACAAGCATTTCATCCACAATAGCCGTCAACGTCCTAAGGGCAACAAAGGAGTGGCTCAAGAAGAAGCACATTAAGGTCCTGGAGTGGCCTAGCCAGTCTCCAGACTTAATCCCATAGAAAATCTGTAGAGGGAGGTGAAGGTTCGAGTTGCCAAACGTCAGCCTCGAAACCTTAATGCAAAGAGGAGTGGGACAAAATCCCTCCTGAGATGTGTGCAAACCTGGTGGCCAACTACAAGAAATGTCTGACCTCTGATTGCCAACAAGGGTTTTGCCACCAAGTACTAAGTCATGTTTTGCAGAGGGGTCAAATACTTATTTCCCTCATTAAAATGCAAATAAATTCATAACATTTTTGACATGCATTTTTCTGGATTTTGTTGTTGTTATTCTGTCTCTCACTGTTCAAATAAACCGACCATTAAAATTATAGACTGAGCATTTCTGTGTCAGTGGGCAAACGTACAAAATCAGCAGGGGATCAAATACTTTTTTCCCTCACTGTATGTGTGAGTTGAGGTAATATTTTGTAAATATTCCTCACCCCGCAGGTGCAAAACAGTTATACACTATACCGTGTACCAAAATGCTTATCAGGAACACTCACCCTTCCAGAGATCCCCTTGACCTGTTTGGCGCTGAGGGGTTCAAAGTCCACAGCGATGTATCCCTCCATAGCGGTCAGCAACTTCCTGGTGGTGCAGTTGGTGGAGTTGGCCTGCTCCCACCAGTTGCCCTGGTACCAGCCTGGTATGATCCACTGGTACTTGCTACCATACATGTTCAGGTTGTACGCCTGGGGGAGGGATGTTTGGTTAGTACACACACATACAGGTGTGTCCTTACAAACACACACCACATACAGTGTATGCAAACAACTACACACACACACTACCATACATACATGGGGCGTGCGTGCACCCACAAACACACAAGCACCCACTTTGTACCTATTCTATGTCAAACAACAGTCTGCATTGACATTGTAATCTGTCTTAGACACATTGTTAATCATTACAGACAGCAATGTCAGTGGTATGCTGTTCTGTAAGACACTGGTCACTGAGACAGTCATGTCAGTGGTATGCTGTTCTGTAAGACACTGGTCACTGAGACAGTCATGTCAGTGGTATGCTGTTCTGTAAGACACTGGTCACTGAGACAGTCATGTCAGTGGTATGCTGTTCTGTAAAACACTGGTCACTGAAACAGTCATGTCAGTGGTATGCTGTTCTGTAAGACACTGGTCACTGAAACAGTCATGTCAGTGGTATGCTGTTCTGTAAGACACTGGTCACTGAAACAGTCATGTCAGTGGTATGCTGTTCTGTAAGACACTGGTCACTGAAACAGTCATGTCAGTGGTATGCTGTTCTGTAAGACACTGGTCACTGAAACAGTCATGTCAGTGGTATGCTGTTCTGTAAAACACTGGTCATTGAGACAGTCATGTCAGTGGTATGCTGTTCTGTAAAACATTGGTCATTGAGACAGTCATGTCAGTGGTATGCTGTTCTGTAAGACACTGGTCACTGAAACAGTCATGTCAGTGGTATGCTGTTCTGTAAAACACTGGTCATTGAGACAGTCATGTCAGTGGTATGCTGTTCTGTAAGACACTGGTCACTGAAACAGTCATGTCAGTGGTATGCTGTTCTGTAAGACACTGGTCACTGAAACAGTCATGTCAGTGGTATGCTGTTCTGTAAAACACTGGTCATTGAGACAGTCATGTCAGTGGTATGCTGTTCTGTAAGACACTGGTCATTGAGACAGTCATGTCAGTGGTATGCTGTTCTGTAAAACACTGGTCACTGAGGCAGTCATGTCAGTGGTATGCTGTTCTGTAAAACACTGGTCACTGAGGCAGTCATGTCAGTGGTATGCTGTTCTGTAAAACACTGGTCACTGAGGCAGTCATGTCAGTGGTATGCTGTTCTGTAAGACACTGGTCACTGAAACAGTCATGTCAGTGGTATGCTGTTCTGTAAGACACTGGTCACTGAAACAGTCATGTCAGTGGTATGCTGTTCTGTAAGACACTGGTCACTGAAACAGTCATGTCAGTGGTATGCTGTTCTGTAAGACACTGGTCACTGAAACAGTCATGTCAGTGGTATGCTGTTCTGTAAGACACTGGTCACTGAAACAGTCATGTCAGTGGTATGCTGTTCTGTAAAACATTGGTCATTGAGACAGTCATGTCAGTGGTATGCTGTTCTGTAAAACACTGGTCACTGAGACAGTCATGTCAGTGGTATACTGTTCTGTAAAACATTGGTCATTGAGACAGTCATGTCAGTGGTATGCTGTTCTGTAAAACACTGGTCATTGAGACAGTCATGTCAGTGGTATGCTGTTCTGTAAAACACTGGTCATTGAGACAGTCATGTCAGTGGTATGCTGTTCTGTAAAACATTGGTCATTGAGACAGTCATGTCAGTGGTATGCTGTTCTGTAAAACACTGGTCATTGAGACAGTCATGTCAGTGGTATGCTGTTCTGTAAAACATTGGTCATTGAGACAGTCATGTCAGTGGTATGCTGTTCTGTAAAACACTGGTCATTGAGACAGTCATGTCAGTGGTATGCTGTTCTGTAAAACACTGGTCATTGAGACAGTCATGTCAGTGGTATACTGTTCTGTAAAACACTGGTCATTGAGACAGTCATGTCAGTGGTATGCTGTTCTGTAAAACACTGGTCACTGAAACAGTCATGTCAGTGGTATGCTGTTCTGTAAAACATTGGTCATTGAGACAGTCATGTCAGTGGTATGCTGTTCTGTAAAACACTGGTCATTGAGACAGTCATGTCAGTGGTATACTGTTCTGTAAAACACTGGTCATTGAGACAGTCATGTCAGTGGTATGCTGTTCTGTAAAACACTGGTCATTGAGACAGTCATGTCAGTGGTAGTCATTAATGTCAATATGAATAGGATTTCAGATTTTACTGACACTCATAATGGTGGTTATGGTTATAATACCATACATGGGAAACATCTGCCACACCTATATGTTCGACAACTTGATGTGTGTGTGTGTGTGTGTGTGTGTGTGTGTGTGTGTGTGTGTGTGTGTGTGTGTGTGTGTGTGTGTGTGTGTGTGTGTGTTTCTGCATGCGTGGGTGCGTGTGTGTGTGTGTGTGTGTGCGCGAGTGTGTGCGAGTGTGTGTGTGTGCGTGTGTGTGTGTGTATATATATATACACAAACAATACTCACACAGCAGAATACTTTGGAGGCCAGGTTCTCATCAAACTGTCCGATAATGATCCTTACGTCATTATCCTAAAGAGATGGCATAACAGACAAAAGGGTTAGCCTTCCGCTACAAGCAGCTAATCATTAGCAGCAATCACATCACAATAGTGCACTTTGCATAACATACATAGTCTAGGCTCTGTCTGAAGACTCTGTACTGTGCAGTATGAGATGTGCTATGCAAATATCACCACATTAACAATTCCTAAACAAATGTAACAGCTGTCCTAGTGCGAGGATTTTTGTCATGTTGGTTCTCTGTAGCTCAGTTGGTAGAGCATGAAGCTTGTAATGCCAGGATATTGGGTTCAATTCCCAGGACCAGCCATACGCTGCTAAAGGACATATATCATATTATTATATAGTATTATATAGGTATATATGAGCGTCTTATCACATTCAAATAAACGGTGATATCGGCACTTTAGACGTTGATACAGTGCCTTGCGAAAGTATTCGGCCCCCTTGAACTTTGCGACCTTTTGCCACATTTCAGGCTTCAAACATAAAGATATAAAACTGTATTTTTTTGTGAAGAATCAACAACAAGTGGGACACAATCATGAAGTGGAACGACATTTATTGGATATTTCAAACTTTTTTAACAAATAAAAAACTGAAATATTGGGCGTGCAAAATTATTCAGCCCCCTTAAGTTAATACTTTGTAGCGCCACCTTTTGCTGCGATTACAGCTGTAAGTCGCTTGGGGTATGTCTCTATCAGTTTTGCACATCGAGAGACTGACATTTTTTCCCTTTCCTCCTTGCAAAACAGCTCGAGCTCAGTGAGGTTGGATGGAGAGCATTTGTGAACAGCAGTTTTCAGTTCTTTCCACAGATTCTCGATTGGATTCAGGTCTGGACTTTGACTTGGCCATTCTAACACCTGGATATGTTTATTTTTGAACCATTCCATTGTAGATTTTGCTTTATGTTTTGGATCATTGTCTTGTTGGAAGACAAATCTCCGTCCCAGTCTCAGGTCTTTTGCAGACTCCATCAGGTTTTCTTCCAGAATGGTCCTGTATTTGGCTCCATCCATCTTCCCATCAATTTGAACCATCTTCCCTGTCCCTGCTGAAGAAAAGCAGGCCCAAACCATGATGCTGCCACCACCATGTTTGACAGTGGGGATGGTGTGTTCAGCTGTGTTGCTTTTACACCAAACATAACGTTTTGCATTGTTGCCAAAAAGTTCAATTTTGGTTTCATCTGACCAGAGCACCTTCTTCCACATGTTTGGTGTGTCTCCCAGGTGGCTTGTGGCAAATTTTAAACGACACTTTTTATGGATATCTTTAAGAAATGGCTTTCTTCTTGCCACTCTTCCATAAAGGCCAGATTTGTGCAATATACGACTGATTGTTGTCCTATGGACAGAGTCTCCCACCTCAGCTGTAGATCTCTGCAGTTCATCCAGAGTGATCATGGGCCTCTTGGCTGCATCTCTGATCAGTCTTCTCCTTGTATGAGCTGAAAGTTTAGAGGGACGGCCAGGTCTTGGTAGATTTGCAGTGGTCTGATACTCCTTCCATTTCAATATTATCGCTTGCACAGTGCTCCTTGGGATGTTTAAAGCTTGGGAAATATTTTTGTATCCAAATCCGGCTTTAAACTTCTTCACAACAGTATCTTGGACCTGCCTGGTGTGTTCCTTGTTCTTCATGATGCTCTCTGCGCTTTTGACGGACCTCTGAGACTATCACAGTGCAGGTGCATTTATTCTGAGACTTGATTACACACAGGTGGATTGTATTTATCATCATTAGTCATTTAGGTCAACATTGGATCATTCAGAGATCCTCACTGAACTTCTGGAGAGAGTTTGCTGCACTGAAAGTAAAGGGGCTGAATAATTTTGCACGCCCAATTTTTCAGTTTTTGATTTGTTAAAAAAGTTTGAAATATCCAATAAATGTCGTTCCACTTCATGATTGCGTCCCACTTGTTGTTGATTCTTCACAGAAAAATACAGTTTTATATCTTTATGTTTGAAGCCTGAAATGTGGCAAAAGGTCGCAAAGTTCAAGGGGGCCGAATACTTTCGCAAGGCACTGTATCAGTGTAATTGCCACCTCATCAGTGTAAGGACTACAGGTAACTGTCACCTCATCAGTGTAAGGACTACAGGTAACTGTCACCTCATCAGTGTAAGGACTACAAGTAACTGTCACCTCATCAGTGTAAGGACTACAGGTAACTGTCACCTCATCAGTGTAAGGGCTACAGGGAACTGGTCTGATGGTGTAGATATAGGTGCTGGGCAAAGTCCCAAATGGCCATTTGAGATATACACTTGGTGTTTCTTTGTTAGCTATAGGGCAGAGGCTGCAATATCAAGCCACAAAGTGTCAATCCATAACAACACAGCCATTAGTGTCAGCGCAGAGAATTACTTCCTATCCACAGGGCCAGGGAGGAGAGATCTACATGGAATTGAGAGCACATGCTAGCATGATTGAGTCAGTAAATAGTTCACCACCTCCTCAAAGTAGCAGGAGCTTTGAGTAGCGAGGTTTGAAGTGTGAGGTTCCCGTCTCTGCCTCTGACAAGAGCAATCTGTCTGTCACCACTCTGCATGGTGGTGAACTGCATAGACCTCCCCAACCCATACAATCACACAAAATCATGTGATTAAATCTTGATACAGGAAGGAAGGGGGTAGGAGTAATGCTTGACTCGAATGCGGGAGTGCGCATGTCTATCAAAACACAACTGGTACCCTTCTCCCTATCCCCTATTGGCTCTGTCAAAAGAAGGGCACTATGTAGGGAACAGGGTGCCATTTAGGATGTACACTAAGGTAGTAACACATGTATCAAGTCTAGAAAAGGTCTGTTCGACTGAGGATGTACAGTTGAAGTTAGAAGTTTACACAGACCTTAGCCAAATACATTTAAACTCAGTTTTTCACAATTCCTGACATTTAATCCTAGTAAAAATTCCGTGTCTTAGGTCAGTTAGGATCACCACTTTATTTTAAAAATGTGAAATGTCAGAATAATAGTAGAGAGAATGATTTATCACATTTATCACATTCCTAGTGGGTCAGAAGTTTACATACACTCAATTAGTATTTGTAGCATTGCCTTCAAATTGTTGAACTTGGGTCAAATGTTTCGGGTGGCCTTCCACAAGCTTCCCACAATAAGTTGGGTGAATTTTGGCCCATTCTTTCTGACAGAGCTGGTGTAACTGAGTCAGGTTAGTAGGCCTCCTTGCTCGCACACGTTTTTTCAGTTCTGCACACACATTTTCTATAGGATTGAGGTCAGGGCTTTGTGATGGCCACTCCAATACCTTGACTTTGTTGTCCTTAAGCCATTTTGCCACAACTTTGGAAGTATGCTTGGGGTTATTGTCCATTTGGAAGATCCATTTGTGACCAAGCTTTAAGTTCCTGACTGATGTCTTGAGATGTTGCTTCAATACATCTACATAATTTTCCTCCCTCATGAAGCCATCTATTTTGTGAAGTGCACCAGTCCCTCCTGCAGCAAAGCACCCCCACAACATGATGCTACCACCCCAGTGCTTCACGGTTGGGATGGTGTTCTTCTGCTTGCAAGCCTCCCCTTTTTCCTCCAAACAGAACAATGATCATTACGGCCAAACAGTTCTATTTTTGTTTAATCAGACCAGAAGACATTTCTCCAACAAGTATGATCTTTGTCCCCATGTGTAGTTGCAAACCGTAGTCTGGCTTTTTTTATGGCGGTTTTGGAGCAGTAGCTTCTTCCTTGCTGAGAGGCCTTTCATGTCAATATAGGACTCGTTTTACTGTGAATATAGATACTTCTGTACCTGTTTCCTCCAGCATCTTGACAAGGTCCTTTGCTGATGTTCTGGGATTGATTTGCACTTTTCGCACCAAAGTATGTTCATCTCTAGGAGAGTGGTATGACGGCTGCGTGGTCCCATGGTGTTTATACTTGCGTACTATTGTTTTTACAGATGAACCTTCAGGCGTTTGGAAATTCCTTGCAATGATGAACCAGACTTGTGGAGGTCTTGGCTGATTTCTTTTGATTTTCCCATAATGTCAAGCAAAGAGGCACTGAGTTTGAAGGTAGGCCTTTGAAGGTAGGCCTTGAAATACATCCACAGGTACACCTCCAATTGACTCAAATGATGTCAATTAGCCTATCAGAAGCTTCTAAAGCCATGACATCATTTTCTGGATTTTTCCAAGCTGTTTAAAGGCACAGTCAGCTTAGTGTTTGTAAACTTCTGACCCACTGGAATTGTGATACAGTGAATTATAAGTTAAATAATCTGTCTATAAACAATTGTTGGAAAAATGACTTGTGTCATGCACAAAGTAGAATTCCTAACCGACTTGCCAAAACTATAGTTTGTTAACAAGAAATTTGTGGAGTGGTTGAAAAACTAGTTTTAATGACTCCAACCTAAGTGTGTGTAAACTTCCGACTTCAACTGTGTTTCTAACCAGCTAACCACAGTATGGGTGAACAGTTCTTTGCCATTTCCGATAAATAATTTCCCCTTACACCATTAAAAAGCACGGCAACAGTGAAGAGGCAACTGGGATGGTAGCCTTCTAGGCAGAGTTGCAAAGAAAAAGCCATATCTCAGACTGGCCAATTAAAAGAATAGATTAAGATGGGCAAAATAACACAGGCACTGGACAGAGGAACTGCCTAGAAGGCCAGCATCCCATAGTCGCCTCTTCACTATCGATGTTGAGTCTGGTGTTTTGCAGGTACTATTTAATGAAGCAAGTTGAAGACTTGTGAGGCGTCTGTTTCTCAAACGAGACACTCTAATGTACTTGTCCTCTTGTTCAGTTGTGCACCGGGGCCTCCCACTCCCCTTTCTATTCTGATTTGGGCCAGTTCTGTGAAGGGAGTAGTACAGTACACAGCGTTGTACGAGATCTTCAGTTTCTTGGCAAATTATCACATGGAATAGCCTTCATTTCTCAGAACAAGAATAGACTGACGAGTTTCAGAAGAAAGTTCTTTGTTTCTAGCCATTTTGAGCCTGTAAATCGAACCCACAAATGCTGATGCTCCAGATAATCAACTAGTCTAAAGAAGGACAGTTTTATTGCTTCTTTAATCAGAACAACAGTTTTCAGCTGTGCTAACATAATTGCATTTTTTTTTCCTAATGATCATTTAGCCTTTTAAAATGATAAACTTGGATTAGCTAACACAACGTGCCATTGGAACACAGGAGTGATGGTTGCTGATAATGGGCCTCTGTACACCTATGTAGATATTCCATTAAAAATCTCCCCTTTCCAGCTACAATAGTCATTTACAACATTAACAATATCTACACTGTATTTCTGATCAATTTGATGTTAAAAAATGTGCTTTTCTTTCTAAAACAAGGACATTTCTAACTTTTGAACGGTGGTATACATATACATACATACATATACATATATTTCACAACATACATTATTTTGTCATCAGTAAAATTAACTAACTTCAACTGTAAACGTTTCACTCTTTTTAGAAAGTATTCACACCCCTCAACTTTTTGCACATTTTGTTGTGTTACAGCCTACATTTTATTCAATGTATTACATTTAGATTTTGTGTCCCTGATCTTTGCACAATACCCAATAATGTCAGTGGAATTATGTTTTTAGAAATGTTTACAAATTAATACAAAATGAAAAGCTGAAATGCCAATAAGTATTTAACCCCTATGTTGTGGCAGGCCTACATTTGCTTAACAATTCACGTACTAAGTTGCAATAATGGTGTTTAACATGATTGTTTAATGACTACCTCATCTCTGTATCCCACACATACAATTATCTGTAAGGTCCCTCAGTCAAGCATTGAATTTGAAGCACATTTTCAATCAGGGACCAGGGAGGTTCCCCAAAGGTTCGCATAGAAGGACACCTATTGGTACATGGGTAGAAAGAAAATATAAATAGACATTGAACATTCCTTTGAGCATGGTGCAGTTATTAATTACACTTTAGATGGTGTATCAACACACCAAGTCACTACAAAGATACTGGCCCCTTTCCTAACTCAGTTGCCGGAGAGGAAGGAAACAGCTCAGGGATTTCACCACGAGGCCAATGGTGACTTTAAAACAGTTAGAGAGCTGTGATAGGAGATAATTAAGGATGGATCAACAACATTGTAGTTACTCCACAATACTAACCTAAATGACAGAGTAAAAAGAAGGAAGCCTGTACAGAATAACAATATTCCATAATATTCGCAATAAGGCACTAAAGTAAACCTGCAAAAAATGTGGTCTCATACACATGGTTAGCAGATGTTATTGGTCACATACACATGGTTAGCAGATGTTATTGGTCACATACACATGGTTAGCAGATGTTATTGGTCTCATACACATGGTTAACATATGTTAATGGTCTCATACACATGGTTAACAGATGTTAATGGTCTCATACACATGGTTAGCAGATGTTATTGGTCACATACACATGGTTAACAGATGTTAATGGTCTCATACACATGGTTAACAGATGTTATTGGTCTCATACACATGGTTAACATATGTTAATGTGAGTGTAGCGAAATGCTTGTGCTTTTAGTTCTGACAGTGCAGTAATATCTAACAAGTAATCTAACAATTCCACAACTACCTAATACACACAAATCGCAGTGAAGGGATGGAATAAGAATATATACATATCAATATATGGATGAGCAGCATAGGCAAGATGTAATAGATGGTATATAATACAGTATATACAGTGGTGCAAAAAAGTATTTAGTCAGCCACCAATTGTGCAGGTTCTCCCACTTAAAAAGATGAGAGAGGCCTGTAATTTTCATCATAGGTACACTTCAACCACTTTTTTGCCTGACTGTACATTTGGGATGAGTAATGCAAAATATGTAAACATTATTAAAGTGGCATTATTAAAGTGACTAGTGATCTATTTATTAAAGTGGCCAATGATTTAAAGTCAAGTTAGTGGTAGCTGTTTAGCAGTCTGATGGCCTTAAGATAGAAGCTGTTTGTCAATCTCTCGGTCCCAGCTTTGATGCATCTGTACTGACCTCGCCTTCTGGATGATAGCAGGGTGAACAGGCAGTGGCTCGGGTGGTTGTTGTGCTTGATGACCTTTTTGGTCTTCCTGTGACAACGGGTGCTCTAGGTGTTCTGGAGGGCAGGTAGTTTTGCAGACCGCACCACCCTCTGGAGAGCCCTGCGGTTGTGGGCGGGTGTAATCGCTACCAAAGGTATTGACTCAGGGGGTTGAATACGTATCTAATCAAGATACAGTATATTAGTGTTTTATTTACCATAAATGTAAAACATTTATATAGAGAATTTTCTTTCCACTTTGTTGAAAAAAAATGACAATTAAATCCATTTGAATCCCACATGGTTACACAACGAAATGTGTAAAAAGTCAAGGGGTGTGAATACTTTCTGAAGGCTCTGTAGATGGTTAACAATACAAATGCATTATCTTAGCCTGTGTGTCCTCTGATTAGTGACTAATACAAGTTCTGCCATTCACTCTGCCAAAACACCAGCTGTGTCTCTCTGCGCCTTGGATCTGACCCTTTATACTGAATAATGATTCAAGTTCAATAGACCGTTACTCAAGCCAAGCTGAGACATTCTACATATGTCACATATCCATTTATCAGTGGGGAGTCACAAGCCTCTGTCATCACAGCTCCAATGGCCTCAGGGTGTTGGATGAACTAAATAGGATTATAATGCTACATATCAGTATGTTTTAGATCCAATAAACACGCTATGCGTAACACACTCAGAACATAATTCCAACGGGAAATAAAATGCGATGAAAAATCAACCACTTCTGTATTTCTGGTCATGTAATTCTAGGTTGTTTATGGGTCAAAGTAAAACACACATCCAATGCCTTACAAAATGAAAAGGGTCTTGAAATGCCAATGCTGTAGCCACGAATTATATAGGTTTATTAGCCGTAACAGCCCTCTATACCTCTATAGTACCTCCATGGGTGATTTTCCATCCGTACAACCCTGCATGGCGTGTGGTCCACAGTCGCCACCTGCTTTCCCTTATCGCTACAGAAACCCCAATCAAAAGGCCACTTTTCCCCACAATACCTACAATGCCATGGTGGACCGTACTCATCAGAGCCAGAGTGCATGCTGGGAGAAAGCAGAGTAGTTGGGGGTTCTTTGTGGACCACTCTGCTTTGCAGACACTTGTCATTTTCAGAGCCCCTTGGCTCGTCTTGAACCTGGCTCTCGTAGGGCTCTGTTCCTCCCAGGCCTGAATGGTGCCCCTGTACCCTGGAGGAAGGCACTTAACTCAAATGTCTCCAGCTGTGAGGGAACTGAATATGGACAATACCGTCCCAGAGAGACGTGATAATATCCACCATCCTCTGCCCTGGAACCAGGGGGGGATTGGTCATCAGATTGGGTCCCGCGGTTGGAAAAATGGTCCCTGGACTGAATGTCTCAGAGTTTTATTGTGAGAATTCTAAATGTGTACTAGTGGTCTCTAATTGACATGTGGCACCTGTTGCAGGTGGAACTGTTGCAGGTGGAACTGTTGCAGGTGGAACTGTTGCAGGTGGACCTGTTGCAGGTGGAACTGTTGCAGGTGGAACTGTTGCAGGTGGAACTGTTGCAGGTGGACCTGTTGCAGGTGGAACTGTTGCAGGTAGCTGCTTAAAGGTTGTTCTGTTTGGGTCCTGCTGGTCTCTGGGATGGACTTTTGTAATGGCTATTCTTATTCACTTTCAAGTCAGGTGGTTACAGTACAGTATGTATTAACCAATGGCAGCAGCTTCCCAGACGGTTGATTAATCCATGTTGGCGATGCTGTTAGTCACTTTACTCTTGGGTTAATGTAGTAACACTACAAACACAATGAGGATGTGTAACACAACACTAGGCATGATTACATGGCTTTACTAAAATCTGGGGCTAAGTCTCAAATGCCACCCTATTCCCTATATAGTGCACTACTTTGACAAGGGCACATGGCCAAATGATGCTATTTGGGACACAACCTGTATGAGGCAAACTAGGCCTGTTCATGAGCACGTCTATCTGTTTAATAGACTGACACTGTCTTACCCATTACAGTACCATCACGTCTGGCTTTGATGATTACTCCATAGCAAGAGCCTTTACTAGATCTAATAATGGACATTGTCTAATGATCAACACTAAAACACTTGGTCAAACAACCGACTGACCGATGTGGTATTCAGTCTGGACCGTGACCAGTTTAATCCTGTGTGTTAGTGCTGGGCTGTAACAAAAACCTGCCCACTCAATAGCTCTCCAGGACAGGAGACAGTTGAAGAACCCTGATCTTATAATAAGGCATTAGGAGATGTATTACAGATACATTAGGAGATGTATTACATAAACATTAGGAGATGTCTTACAGATACATTAGGAGATGTATTACAGATACATTAGGAGATGTATTACAGATACATTAGGAGATGTATTACAGATACATTAGGAGATGTATTACAGATACATTAGGAGATGTATTACAGATACATTAGGAGATGTATTACATAAACATTAGGAGATGTATTACAGATACATTAGGAGATGTATTACAGATACATTAGGAGATGTATTACAGATACATTAGGAGATGTATTACAGATACATTAGGAGATGTATTACAGATACATTAGGAGATGTATTACAGATACATTAGGAGATGTATTACATAAACATTAGGAGATGTCTTACAGATACATTAGGAGATGTATTACAGATACATTAGGAGATGTATTACAGATACATTAGGAGATGTATTACAGATACATTAGGAGATGTATTACAGATACATTAGGAGATGTATTACAGATACATTAGGAGATGTATTACAGATACATTAGGAGATGTATTACAGATACATTAGGAGATGTATTACATAAACATTAGGAGATGTCTTACAGATACATTAGGAGATGTATTACAGATACATTAGGAGATGTATTACAGATACATTAGGAGATGTATTACAGATACATTAGGAGATGTATTACATAAACATTAGGAGGTGTATTACAGATACATTAGGAGATGTATTACAGATACATTAGGAGATGTATTACAGATACATTAGGAGATGTATTACAGATACATTAGGAGATGTATTACAGATACATTAGGAGATGTATTACAGATACATTAGGAGATGTATTACAGATACATTAGGAGATGTATTACATAAACATTAGGAGATGTCTTACAGATACATTAGGAGATGTATTACAGATACATTAGGAGATGTATTACAGATACATTAGGAGATGTATTACAGATACATTAGGAGATGTATTACAGATACATTAGGAGATGTATTACAGATACATTAGGAGATGTATTACATAAACATTAGGAGATGTCTTACAGATACATTAGGAGATGTATTACAGATACATTAGGAGATGTATTACAGATACATTAGGAGATGTATTACAGATACATTAGGAGATGTATTACAGATACATTAGGAGATGTCTTACAGATACATTAGGAGATGTATTACAGATACATTAGGAGATGTATTACAGATACATTAGGAGATGTATTACAGATACATTAGGAGATGTATTACAGATACATTAGGAGATGTATTACAGATACATTAGGAGATGTATTACAGATACATTAGGAGATGTATTACAGATACATTAGGAGATGTATTACAGATACATTAGGAGATGTATTACATAAACATTAGGAGATGTCTTACAGATACATTAGGAGATGTATTACAGATACATTAGGAGATGTATTACAGATACATTAGGAGATGTATTACAGATACATTAGGAGATGTATTACAGATACATTAGGAGATGTATTACATAAACATTAGGAGATGTCTTACAGATACATTAGGAGATGTATTACAGATACATTAGGAGATGTATTACAGATACATTAGGAGATGTATTACAGATACATTAGGAGATGTATTACAGATACATTAGGAGATGTATTACAGATACATTAGGAGATGTATTACAGATACATTAGGAGATGTATTACAGATACATTAGGAGATGTATTACAGATACATTAGGAGATGTATTACAGATACATTAGGAGATGTATTACAGATACATTAGGAGATGTATTACAGATACATTAGGAGATGTATTACAGATACATTAGGAGATGTATTACAGATACATTAGGAGATGTATTACAGATACATTAGGAGGTGTATTACAGATACATTAGGAGGTGTATTACAGATACATTAGGAGATGTATTACAGATACATTAGGAGATGTATTACATAAACATTAGGAGATGTATTACATAAACATTAGGAGATGTATTGCCATCCAACCACTGGATTAGTCTAAACAAAGAGGTGTGATACTGATGAGTTAGAACCAGGGGCAGCAGTGTTGTGAGAAGAGGTGTGATACTGATGAGTTAGAACCAGAGGCAGCAGTGTTATGAGAAGAGGTGTGATACTGATGAGTTAGAACCAGAGGCAGCAGTGTTATGAGAAGAGGTGTGATACTGATGAGTTAGAACCAGAGGCAGCAGTGTTATGAGAAGAGGTGTGATACTGATGAGTTAGAACCAGAGGCAGCAGTGTTGTGAGAAGAGGTGTGATACTGATGAGTTAGAACCAGAGGCAGCAGTGTTATGAGAAGAGGTGTGATACTGATGAGTTAGAACCAGAGGCAGCAGTGTCGTGAGAAGAGGTGTGATACTGATGAGTTAGAACCAGAGGCAGCAGTGTTGTGAGAAGAGGTGTGATACTGATGAGTTAGAACCAGAGGCAGCAGTGTTGTGAGAAGAGGTGTGATACTGATGAGTTAGAACCAGAGGCAGCAGTGTCGTGAGAAGAGGTGTGATACTGATGAGTTAGAACCAGAGGCAGCAGTGTTATGAGAAGAGGTGTGATACTGATGAGTTAGAACCAGAGGCAGCAGTGTTGTGAGAAGAGGTGTGATACTGATGAGTTAGAACCAGAGGCAGCAGTGTCGTGAGAAGAGGTGTGATACTGATGAGTTAGAACCAGAGGCAGCAGTGTTGTGAGAAGAGGTGTGATACTGATGAGTTAGAACCAGAGGCAGCAGTGTTGTGAGAAGAGGTGTGATACTGATGAGTTAGAACCAGAGGCAGCAGTGTTATGAGAAACACATACTGCAGTTCTCAGCTATTCAGGGATTTGGAATACCAAAGGTACTACATCAATTTGAAAGCACAGGTAGGGAAATGTTGCCGAGTGGACAATGACGTGTGGCTCCAAAAATGGTTATGCCCTAACAGGCAATAAAGTGTCTGACACACTAGTAATGGTATTAGTGCTGGAAGTAGCAGTGTTGGTTATTGCAGAGTCTTGGTTTGATTGTCAGTATTATCTTTAGTTGATCAAACAGTAATTCCATTGAAGATGTTAGTGGGTTTTGTGATATGGCTGGAGTCAGTTTATTCATGAGTGCACACCGTAGCAAACCTATAGCAAAACGTTTTGCAACGAAAACTAGTGTTTGATATTGGAAAAGTGTAGGTTAGTCATTTTATTTTTCGTCACGTTTTCTTCCAGTTAGTTCTTAATGTATACACCTCTGGTACATGGCCACAGCTTCTCCACAGACACATGAGTTTCCTGTGGTGTGCTCCTGACAGCTACCTCTCTGTTCTTAATCCATTCTGAGGAGTTTTACTTTGTGTGCGTGCGTGTGTGTGTGTGTGTGTGTGTGTGTGTGTGTGTGTGTGTGTGTGTGTGTGTGTGTGTGTGTGTGTGTGTGTGTGTGTGTGTGTGTGTGTGTGTGCGTGTGTGTGTGCGTGTGTGTGCGTGCAGGCGCCCCTGAGAGAGACATATGGAAAAAAAGAGAGAGAGAGAAAAGGAGAGAAAAAGACAAGTGAATATGAAAGAGAGCGAGAGACAGAGAGATGGGAGATAGAGTATATGAGAAAAAGAGAAACAGCGCGAGAGATATGTATATATATATATAGAGAGAGAGAGACTTCACTTGCATTGGCAATCATAACATATGTTGCCCATGCCAATAAAGCCTTTCAATTGAAATTGAATTGAATTGAGAGAGAGAGCGAGTGAGGAAAGAAAGAGTGCATGGGAGATAAAGAGAAAGAAAGAGACACACAGACACACAAGAGAAACAGTCCCTGTGCAGTACAGTTCCTATCTGATGGTGGCTGTCTGTTTCGGCCCCTGTACAGTACAGTTCCTATCTGATGGTGGTTGTCTGTTTCGGCCCCTGTACAGTACAGTTCCTATCTGATGGTGGTTGTCTGTTTCGGCCCCTGTACAGTACAGTTCCTATCTGATGGTGGCTGTCTGTTTCGGCCCCTGTACAGTACAGTTCCTATCTGATGGTGGTTGTCTGTTTCGGCTCCTGTACAGTACAGTTCCTATCTGATGGTGGCTGTCTGTTTCGGCCCCTGTACAGTACAGTTCCTATCTGATGGTGGCTGTCTGTTTCGGCCCCTGTACAGTACAGTTCCTATCTGATGGTGGTTGTCTGTTTCGGCCCCTGTACAGTACAGTTCCTATCTGATGGTGGTTGTCTGTTTCGGCCCCTGTACAGTACAGTTCCTATCTGATGGTGGTTGTCTGTTTCGGCCCCTGTACAGTACAGTTCCTATCTGATGGTGGTTGTCTGTTTCGGCCCCTGTACAGTACAGTTCCTATCTGATGGTGGTTGTCTGTTTCGGCCCCTGTACAGTACAGTTCCTATCTGATGGTGGTTGTCTGTTTCGGCCCCTGTACAGTACAGTTCCTATCTGATGGTGGTATGGTGGTGGTCTCTTTCATCACCGTGGACAGCATCTGACTGCCGCTCTCTCTCTAGGAATCCCATCACTACTGCAGATGTGAACTACAGTCTATTGGTGGCTACACACATCATACCAGACGCCATGGCAACACTTCCTCCTCCAGACTGACTGATATGTGTCACCGCTTCTTATCACATTACATGGAAACAGGGGGACAGGCAACCGAATGGAGAGATGAGAGAGGAGCTATCCAATCATGTGTCAGAGCTGTCACAGCCTGTCCCGCTCCAAAGAGAGGGCTTTAAAGCATTGCGAGATGACGGATAATTTGCATTTTTAACTCTCAGTTTAAAATGCCAGCTTTACACAAGTACATGTATATTATAGAAAGGCTCATAGTTATCTTTCTCTGTGTGTGTTTGTGTGTGTGTGCTTGTGCGTGTGTGTGTGTGTGCGTGTCAGAGAGAGAAAGAGAGTGTCTGTGTGAGGCTTCGCCAGCTCTTATGTGATGTGAGTTGATCAGAGAGCCGAGAGGCCTAGGGAGTGAGGGGCTTAGATAGTGTTGTGAGGGCTGAGAAGCCTGGGGAGTGAGGATGTTAGACAGTGTTGTGAGGGCTGAGAAGCCTGGGGAGTGAGGTGCTTAGCCAGTGTTGTGAGGGCTGAGAAGCCTGGGGAGTGAGGGCGTTAGACAGTGTTGTGAGGGCTGAGAAGCCTGGGGAGTGAGGGCGTTAGACAGTGTTGTGAGGGCTGAGAAGCCTGGGGAGTGAGGGGCTTAGACAGTGTTGTGAGGGCTGAGAAGTCTGGGGAGTGAGGGCGTTAGACAGTGTTGTGAGGGCTGAGAGGCCTGGGGAGTGAGGGCGTTAGACAGTGTTGTGAGGGCTGAGAAGTCTGGGGAGTGAGGGCGTTAGACAGTGTTGTGAGGGCTGAGAAGCCTGGGGAGTGAGGGCGTTAGACAGTGTTGTGAGGGCTGAGAAGCCTGGGGAGTGAGGGCGTTAGACAGTGTTGTGAGGGCTGAGAAGCCTGGGGAGTGAGGGCGTTAAGACATTGTTGTGAGGGCTGAGAAGCCTGGGGAGTGAGGGAGTTAGACAGTGTTGTGAGGGCTGAGAAGCCTGGGGAGTGAGGGAGTTAGACAGTGTTGTGAGGGCTGAGAAGCCTGGGGAGTGAGGGTGTTAGACAGTGTTGTGAGGGCTGAGAAGCCTGGGGAGTGAGGGCGTTAGACAGTGTTGTGAGGGCTGAGAAGCCTGGGGAGTGAGGGCGTTAGACAGTGTTGTCTAAGACTATAATCGGCCACTGCAGCTCCACTTTGGGCTCACAGGCTCACAGCTAGTGTGTGTGTGTGAATAACAGCAGCAGGTCATTATGGGTAACTGTCCAAACTCTCAGAACTACTGACATAACCACATTAAGACACACCAGTGTCAACCAGTATTGAGGAAGAGGAATACTGGTCTTGGTACTGTATAACGCAAGAGATGATAAAACCATTTAGGGCATACAGTACATCTGATGTGTGTGACCTCCAGTTCATTTACTCCTGGAAGGTCTTAGACAGGAAGGTCTTAGAAACATTCCGGGTGCCACTACAGTAATATCAAGATCACCATGAGACACTCATTACTTTCATTCCTAAGGGGTTCTGGTCTGGTTCCACAGTACACTAAGTACCTATGCTGTACTCTAACAGGTTCTGTGGATCACTCACCTTCAGCTTCTTGACGTTGACACAGGGGTCGTTGGAGAAGCTCTCGGTGTCAGCGATCTGGATGTCCGCCTTTTCCAGCTCATTGGTCAAGTCATTCCTCACCTGAGAGAGACAGATAAAGTGAGAGAGAGAGAGAGAGAGAGAGAGAGAGAGAGAGAGAGAGAGAGAGAGAGATAGTGGGGGGGACAATGGGTCATCATGTCATATCAGGTCTTATTTGAATAGTGCTTTTTATAGATATATTTGGGACAAAGTGCTTACTAACAGCAATGCGGGCCTACGCCCCAAGGAGGGCGAGCAGAGGCGATAGACAGTGGCGAGCAATAACACCTTGGGTAGAAAGAAACCTTGAGAGTACCTTAGACCAGAGAGTAGGTTAGAGGGGATACTAGCTGGGGATATCCACCAGGAGATAAAGTAAGGTCTAATTGCACTGTTCTCCACTGTTCTCTGATTAACTTTGTGAAGACGGTGTCTGTATCCCAAATGGCACCCTATTCTTATATAGTGCACTTCTTTTGTCCTGGTCAAAACTAGTAAACTACATAGGGAATAGGGTGCTAGCCTGGCTGCCTGTGGACAACCTCCAGTGGACCCTACACCCCTACTGAGATTTGGACAGACATCAGTTATTTCTCCATTAATTTAGTCTCAGTATCCCCCCCAGCTGAAACCATTTGTAATTGTCAATTAATACGTTAGAATATAAATCAGGCTCAAGAAAATTGCCTCTTGGTTCCCGTTGAGTCTCAAGCACTCGATATTAAACCGAGGAGGAAGTGAGCTCCATGTGTTCCTTAGCTAATGTTGACTTAACCCCGGGAGAGTAGTGGTCTTTTAGGGGCTCTGGGGGAAAACATGCATCTGTTACTGCTGACACATTAGGGCACAGAAATATATTTGCTTAGGAGGTCATGTATACTGAAAAGTGTGTCTCATAGTAGACCCAGGTGTGTATGAGTGAAAATAGTGAAAAGGAAGATAAAATTCATCATCAACAAATAGGATCTGGCCAGAAATACTTTAATCAGGTATAGAACCCATTGCCCTCTATGGTTGTGATGTCTGGGGTCCACTCACAAACAACAAATTGAGACAATGCATGTGTAACAGTTTAGACTTTACGTCCGTACCCTCGCCCCGACCTGGGCGCGAACCAGGGACGCTCTGCACACATCAACAGTCACCCTCGAAGCATCGTTACCCATCGCTCCACAAAAGCCACAGCCCTTGCAGCGCAAGGGGAACCACTACTTCAAGGTCTCAGAGCGAGTGACGTCACCGATTGAAACGCTACCAGCACGCACCACCGCTAACTAGCTAGCAATTTCGCATCGGCTACACATGCAGGATTCTGCAAAAACATCCTCTGTGTTCAACGTAAAATACCAAATAATGCATGAAGAGCAGAATTAGGACGATACGCACTAATGATCAAAATCCTGAAAGAGAGCCGTTAAATTCTGCAACCACCTAAAAGGAAGCCATTCCCAAACCTTCCATAACAAAGCCATCAAAGCTCTGTTCACAAACACAAACAGACCCCACAGAGCCCCAGTACAGCAACACAATTAGACCCAACCAAATCATGAGAAAACAAAAAGATCATTACTTGACACATTGGAAAGAATTAACAAAAAAACAGAGCAAATTGGAATGTTATTTGTCCCTAAACAGAGAGTACAAAGTGGCAGTATACCTGACCACTGTGACTGACCCAAAACTAAGAAAAGCTTTGACTATGTACAGACTCAGTGAGCATAGCCTTGCTATTGGGAGAGGCTGCCATAGGCAGACCTGGCTCTCAAGAGAAGACAGGCTATGTGCACACTGCCCACCAAATGAGGTGGAAACCGAGCTGCACTTCCTAACCTCCTGCCAAATGTATGACCATACTAGAGACACATATTTCCCTCAGATTACACAGCTCACAAGGAATTTGAAAAGCAATCAGAGAAGAACAAACACCATTGTAAATACAACCCATATTTATGTTTATTTATTTTTTAGTACTTAAACTATTTGCATTTTTACAACACTAGCCATAATATAACATTTAATATTATTTTAAAACATTTATGAGTGTAATGTTTATTGTTATGTTTACATTGCCAAAGCAAGTGCAATTTAAAATAAACAAATGTGAAATAAACAATTAGAAATGATGTTTCCCATTCCAATAAAGCCCTTTGAATTTAAATTGAGAGAGAGAGAGAGAGAGAGAGAGAGAGAGAGGGAGAGAGAGAGAGAGAGAGAGAGAGAGAGAGAGAGAGAGAGAGAGAGGGAGAGAGAGAGAGAGCGAGAACCCCCGGGGGAGGGGGGGGGGGCTCTTAAAGTGAAGATTCAAGCAGAGGGGCTGCAGGGCTCCAGCGCTACAGAGAGGAGGTCTGCAGAAGGCTGACCAGCCGTCGAGGCGAGAGGGGAACTCCAGAGGGTTAAGAGGGTTCGGCCCAGCCCTGGAGCGGGGGGGAGGGAGGGGGGGGCGGTTGAGTACGCTACAGTGTGATGTGATGAAAGTTAACCCTGCAGTGGCCTGTCAATTGAACCAGAATAGACACATAAACAGGAAGCATTGTGAGTCAGCTACAGGAAATGCTACAGTGTACTACAGCACTATCTAGGCAGGTCGAATCAAATTTTATTTGTCACATACACATGGTTAGCAGATGTTAATGCGAGTGTAGCGGAATGCTTGTGCTTCTAGTTCCGACCATGCAGTAATATCTAACCTAACAATTTCACAACAACTACCTTATACACAAGTCTAAAGGAATTAATAAGAATATGTACATAAAAATATATGAATGAGCGATGGCCGAAAAGCATAGGCAAGATGCAGTAGATGGTATAGAGTACAGTATATACATATGAGATGAGTAATGTAGAGTTTGTAAACATTATATTAAGTGGCATTGTTTAAAGTGGCTAGTGATACATTTTTTACATCAATTTTCCATTTTTAAAGTGGCTGGAGTTGAGTCAGTATGTTGGCAGCAGCCACTCAATGTTAGTGATGGCTGTTTAACAGTCTGATGGCCTTGAGATAGAAGCTGTTTTTCAGTCTCTCGGTCCCTGCTTTGATGCACCTGTACTTACCTCGCCTTCTGGATGATAGAGGGGTAAACAGACAGTGGCTCGGATGGTTGTTGTCCTTGATGATCTTTTTGGCCTTCCTGTGACATCGGGTGGTGTAGGTGTTCTGGAGGGCAGGTAGTTTGCCCCCGGTGATGCGTTGTGCAGACCTCACTACCCTCTGGAGAGCCTTACGGTTGTGGGCTGAGCAGTTGCCGTACCAGGCGGTGATACAGTACGACAGGATGCTCTCGATTGTGCATCTGTAAAAGTTTGTGAGTGTTTTTGGTGACAAGCCAAATTTCTTCAGCCTCCTGAGGTTGAAGAGGCGCTGCTGCACCTTCTTCACCACGCTGTCTGTTTGGGTGGACCATTTCAGTTTGTCCGTGATGTGTACGCCGAGGAACTTAAAACTTTCCACCTTGTCCACTACTGTCCTGTCAATGTGGATAGGGGGATGCTCCCTCTGCTGTTTCCTGAAGTCCACGATCATCTCCTTTGTTTTGTTGACATTGAGCGTGAGGTTATTTTCTCCTCCCTCCTCCCTGTAGGCCATCTCGTCGTTGTTGGTAATCAAGCCTACCACTGTAGTGTTGTCTGCAAACTTGATGATTGAGTTGGAGGCGTGCGTGGCCACACAGTCATGGGTGAACAGGGAGTACAGGAGAGGGCTCAGAACGCACCCTTGTGGGGCCCCAGTGTTGAGGATCAGCGGGGTGGATTTGTTGTTTTGTTGGATTTGTTGTTGTTTGCCCGTCAGGAAGTCCAGGACCCAGTTGCACAGGGCGGGGTCGAGACCCAGGGTCTCGAGCTTAATGACGAGTTTGGAGGGTACTATGGTGTTAAATGCTAAGGTGAAAAAAGGCTTTAAGAGCCACGTGGCGTGAGTCAGTCATTTTGTGTTTGGGGTGTGTCTGTGTGTTAATCCATATGTGTATCTGTGTACTTCACTTGTAAACAGCATATCTAGGACATGTTGGCCCCCTCTACCCTCAATTCATTGGGAAGCTACTATATAGTTGATGCAATGAGCCAACACAGTGGTAGGTAATGGACGTGGGGGGTAGATGATAATGTGAAGAGAAAGAGGTTTGCCTCCCTGTGCCATGTTGACTCCCATAGTGGGTCATCTTTCTGTGGACTATGGTTGTGTTCCAAATGGCACCCTATTCCCTAATAAGTACTTTTCACCAGGGCCCATCAGAAAACCCATAAGGATCTGGTCAAAAGAAGTGTACTACATACTGTAGGGAGTAGGGGGCCATTTAAGACGCAACCAGGGCACACTCATTCTCCCTGATTCATTCTCTTGGCCTCACAAACTGCTAGCTATAGCTCAACCACCAATTCCTCTATGCTCAATTCTCAACAGCTATGACAAAATGTACTGTTGAACTAAGCCGGTTCAATAAACACACACGTAGGGAACGTGCGTAAGATCATGCACATGCACACATGCACACACACAAACACTCACTCGCACACAGACATTCTGTGGGGCCGCAGATGGATTTGTCCACTTCTGTTGGGAATGGAAGGAACATGACATCTATCAAATGGAAAAGCTCTTGAGAGAGACAAGGGCTGCTCTTCTTGGAAACCGTCTGTCAGTGTATTCAAGTGTCTCCTTCTTTATGTCTGATTTAGGCCCGTAGATCCTTGACAGCATCAGAACAAAATGTATTAGCTTGTCTGCTCCAACGTATTGTTCCTGAAGAGCAAAACCAGCTTGTATTGATCCAGTAACTTTGCCAAGATGTTGTCTACTCATAGCAGAGCATTGAGCTAATGTTGGACAACTGTAGTATGATGTAGTATTTACAGTTAACTATAGTATAAATACGGTATTTAAAAAAAATATATAGGTACAATAGTAATGAATGTAGTTGTTTGCGGATTGTAGTATACTGTAAAGGAAAGGGGGATACCTAGTCAGCTGTACAATTGAAATGTGTCTTCTGTATTTAACCCAACCCCTCTGAATCACTGTGGTATTTACTGTAATGTTTTTGGGATTGTAGTATATTGTAGTATTTACTGTAGTATTTTTTCGGACTGCTCTATACTGTAGAAGTTACTGTAGTATTTTTGTGGATTGTACTATAATGTAGTATTTACTGTAGTGTTTTTGCATAAATTACCATAATATTGAGTGTTTTTGTTTGATTATGTTTGACATAGAAATGGAGTCGTTCTCCTTCAGGAAACTTACTGGAAAAATACAAAAAAAATGAATCTTCCATAACCTGTAGGTAGGTAAATAGGTAGGTAAATAGGTAGGTAGGAAAATAGGTAGGTAGGGAAATAGGTAGGTAGGTAAATAGGTAGGTAGATAGGTAGGTAGGTGGGTAGGTAGGTATGTATGTAAATATGTAGGTAGGTAAATATGTAGGTTGGTAAATAGGTAGGTCGGTAGGTAGGTAGGTAAATAGGTAGGTTGGTAAATAGGTAGGTAGGTAGGTAAATAGGTAGGTAGGTAAATAGGTAGGTAGGTAAATAGGTAGGTAGGTAAATAGGTAAATAGGTAGGTAAATAGGTAAATAGGTAAGTAGGTAAATAGGTAGGTAAATAGGTAGGTATGTATGTAAATAGGTAGGTAGGTAAATAGGTAGGGAGGTAGGGAGGTAAATAGGTAGGTTGGTAAATAGGTAGGTAGGTAGGTAAATAGGTAGGTAGGTAAATAGGTAGGTAGGTAGGTAGGTGGGTAGGTAGGTATGTAGGTAAATATGTAGGTAGGTATATAGGTAGGTTGGTAAATAGGTAGGTAGGTAGGTAGGTAAATAGGTAGGTAGGTAGGTAGGTAAATAGGTAGGTAGGTAAATAGGTAAATAGGTAGGTAAATAGGTAAATAGGTAGGTAGGTAAATAGGTAGGTAGGTAGGTAAATATGTAGGTAGGTAGGTAAATAGGTAGGTAGGTAGGTAAGTAAATAGGTAGGTAGGTAATGAGGTAGGTAGGTAAAATAGGTAGGTAGGTAAATAGGTAGGTACATAGGTAGGTAGGTAGGTAGGTAGGTAGGTAAATAGGTAGGTACGTAGGGAGGTAAATAGGTAGGTAGGTAAATAGGTAAATAGGTAGGTAGGTAAATAGGTAGGTGGGTAGGTAGGTAAATAGGTAGGTAGGTAGGTGGGTAGGTAGGTATGTAGGAAAATATGTAGGTAGGTATATAGGTAGGTTGGTAAATAGGTAGGTAGGTAGGTAAATAGGTAGGTTGGTAAATAGGTAGGTAGGTAGTTAAATAGGTAGGTAGGTAGGTAAATAGGTAGGTTGGTAAATAGGTAGGTAGGTAGGTAAATAGGTAAATAGGTAGGTAAATATGTAGGTAGGTAGGTAGGTAGGTAAATAGGTAGGTAGGTAAATATGTAGGTAGGTAGGTAGGTAAACAGGTAGGTAGGTAGGTAAATAGGTAGGTAGGTAAATAGGTATGTAGGAAAATAGGTAGGTACATAGGTAGGTAGGTAGGTAGGTAGGTAGGTAGGTAGGTAAATAGGTAGGTAGATAAATAGGTAGGTAGGTAGGTTGGTAAATAGGTAGGTATGTAGGTAAATATGTAGGTAAGTAAATAGGTAGGTTGGTAAATAGGTAGGTAGGTAAATAGGTTGGTAGGTAAATAGATAGGTAGGTAAATAGGTAGGTAGGTAGGTAGGTAGGTAGGTGGGTAGGTAGGTAGGTATGTAGGTAAATATGTAGGTAGGTAAATAGGTAGGTAGGTAAATAGGTAGGTAGGAAGGTAAATAGGTAGGTAGGTAAATAGGTAGGTAGTTAAATAGGTAGGTAGGTAAATAGGTTGGTAGGTAAATAGGTAGGTAGGTAGGTAGGTAAATAGGTGGGTGGGTGGGTGGGTGGGTGGGTAGGTAGGTAGGTAGGTAGGTAGGTAAATAGGTAGGTAGGTAGGTGGGTAGGTAGGTAGGTATGTAGGTAGGTGGGTAGGTAGGTAGGTATGTAGGTAAATATGTAGGTAGGTAAATAGGTAGGTAGGCAAATAGGTAGGTAGGAAGGTAAATAGGTAGGTAGGTAAATAGGTAGGTAGTTAAATAGGTAGGTAGGTAAATAGGTTGGTAGGTAAATAGGTAGGTAGGTAGGTAGGTAAATAGGTGGGTGGGTGGGTGGGTGGGTGGGTAGGTAGGTAGGTACATAGGTAGGTAGGTAGGTAGGTAGGTAGGTAGGGAGGTAAATAGGTAGGTAGGTAAATAGGTAAATAGGTAGGTAGGTAGGTAAATAGGTAGGTGGGTAGGTAGGTAAATAGGTAGGTAGGTAGGTGGGTAAATAGGTAGGTAGTTAAATAGGTAGGTAGGTAAATAGGTTGGTAGGTAAATAGGTAGGTAGGTAAATAGGTAGGTAGGTAGGTAGGTAGGTGGGTAGGTAGGTAGGTATGTAGGTAAATAGGTAGGTAGGAAGGTAAATAGGTAGGTAGGTAAATAGGTAGGTAGTTAAATAGGTAGGTAGGTAAATAGGTTGGTAGGTAAATAGGTAGGTAGGTAGGTAGGTAGGTAAATAGGTGGGTGGGTGGGTGGGTGGGTGGGTAGGTAGGTAGGTACATAGGTAGGTAGGTAGGTAGGTAGGTAGGGAGGTAAATAGGTTGGTAGGTAAATAGGTAGGTAGGTAAATAGGTAGGTAGGTAGGTAGGTAGGTGGGTATGTAGGTAAATATGTAGGTAGGTAAATATGTAGGTAGGTAAATAGGTAGGTAGGTAAATAGGTAGGTAGGAAGGTAAATAGGTAGGTAGGTAAATAGGTAGGTAGTTAAATAGGTAGGTAGGTAAATAGGTTGGTAGGTAAATAGGTAGGTAGGTAAATAGGTAGGTAGGTAGGTAGGTAGGTAGGTAGGTAGGTAGGTGGGTAGGTAGGTAGGTATGTAGGTAAATATGTAGGTAGGTAAATAGGTAGGTAGGTAAATAGGTAGGTAGGAAGGTAAATAGGTAGGTAGGTAAATAGGTAGGTAGTTAAATAGGTAGGTAGGTAAATAGGTTGGTAGGTAAATAGGTAGGTAGGTAGGTAGGTAAATAGGTGGGTGGGTGGGTGGGTGGGTGGGTGGGTGGGTGGGTAGGTAGGTAGGTAGGTAAATAGGTAGGTAGGTAGGTGGGTAGGTAGGTAGGTATGTAGGTAGGTGGGTAGGTAGGTAGGTATGTAGGTAAATATGTAGGTAGGTAAATAGGTAGGTAGGTAAATAGGTAGGTAGGAAGGTAAATAGGTAGGTAGGTAAATAGGTAGGTAGTTAAATAGGTAGGTAGGTAAATAGGTTGGTAGGTAAATAGGTAGGTAGGTAGGTAGGTAAATAGGTGGGTGGGTGGGTGGGTGGGTGGGTGGGTAGGTAGGTAGGTACATAGGTAGGTAGGTAGGTAGGTAGGGAGGTAAATAGGTAGGTAGGTAAATAGGTAAATAGGTAGGTAGGTAGGTAAATAGGTAGGTGGGTAGGTAGGTAAATAGGTAGGTAGGTAGGTGGGTAGGTAGGTATGTAGGTAAATATGTAGGTAGGTATATAGGTAGGTTGGTAAATAGGTAGGTAGGTTGGTAAATAGGTAGGTAGGTAGTTAAATAGGTAGGTAGGTAGGTAAATAGGTAGGTTGGTAAATAGGTAGGTAGGTAGGTAAATAGGTAAATAGGTAGGTAAATAGGTAGGTAGGTAGGTAGGTAGGTAAATAGGTAGGTAGGTAAATATGTAGGTAGGTAGGTAGGTAAATAGGTAGGTAGGTAAATAGGTAGGTAGGTAAATAGGTATGTAGGAAAATAAGTAGGTACATAGGTAGGTAGGTAGGTAGATAAATAGGTAGGTAGATAAATAGGTAGGAAGGTAGGTTGGTAAATAGGTAGGTATGTAGGTAAATATGTAGGTAAGTAAATAGGTAGGTTGGTAAATAGGTAGGTAGGTAGGTAGGTAGGTAAATAGGTAGGTTGGTAAATAGGTAGGTAGGTAAATAGGTTGGTAGGTAAATAGGTAGGTAGGTAAATAGGTAGGTAGGTAGGTAGGTAGGTGGGTAGGTATGTAGGTAAATATGTAGGTAGGTAAATAGGTGGGTGGGTAGGTAGGTAGGTAGGTAGGTAGGTAGGTAGGTAGGTAAATAGGTAGGTAGGTAGGTGGGTAGGTAGGTAGGTATGTAGGTAAATATGTAGGTAGGTAAATAGGTAGGTAGGTAAATAGGTAGGTAGGAAGGGAAATAGGTAGGTAGGTAAATGGGTAGGTAGTTAAATAGGTAGGTAGGTAAATAGGTTGGTAGGTAAATAGGTAGGTGGGTGGGTGGGTGGGTAGGTAGGTAGGTAGGTAGGTAGGTAGGTAGGTGGGTAGGTAAAGGTAGGTAAGTAAATGGGTGGGTGGGTGGGTAGGTAGGTAGGTAGGTAGGTAGGTAGGTAGGTAGGTAGGGAGGGAGGTAAATAGGTAGGTAGGTAAATAGGTAGGTGGGTAGGTAGGTAAATAGGTAGGTAGGTAGGTAGGTGGGTAGGTAGGTAAATAGGTAGGTACATAGGTAGGTAGGTAGGTAAATAGGTAGGTAGGTAGGGAGGTAAATAGGTAGGTAGGTAAATAGGTAAATAGGTAGGTAGGTAAATAGGTAGGTGGGTAGGTAGGTAAATAGGTAGGTAGGTAGGTGGGTAGGTAGGTATGTGGGTAAATATGTAGGTAGGTATATAGGTAGGTTGGAAAATAGGTAGGTAAGTAGGTAAATAGGCAGGTTGGTAAATAGGTAGGTAGATAGTTAAATAGGTAGGTAGGTAGGTAAATAGGTAGGTTGGTAAATAGGTAGGTAGGTAGGTAAATAGGTGAATAGGTAGGTAGGTAAATATGTAGGTAGGTAGGTAGGTAAATATGTAGGTAGGTAGGTAGGTAAATAGGTATGTAGGAAAATAGGTAGGTACATAGGTAGGTAGGTAGGTAGGTATGTAGGTAGGTAAATAGGTAGGTAGGTAAATAGGTAGGTAGGTAGGTTGGTAAATAGGTAGGTATGTAGGTAAATATGTAGGTAAGTAAATAGGTAGATTGGTAAATAGGTAGGTAGGTAGGTAGGTAAATAGGTAAGTTGGTAAATAGGTAGGTAGGTAAATAGGTTGGTAGGTAAATAGGTAGGTAGGTAAATAGGTAGGTAGGTAGGTAGGTAGGTAGGTGGGTAGGTAGGTAGGTAGGTATGTAGGTAAATATGTAGGTAGGTAAATAGGTAGGTAGGTAAATAGGTAGGTAGGAAGGTAAATAGGTAGGTAGGTAGGTAAATAGGTGGGTGGGTGGGTGGGTGGGTGGGTAGGTAGGTAAATAGGTAGGTAGGTAGGTAGGTAAATAGGTAGGTAGGCAGATGGGTAGGTAGGTAAAAGGGTAGGTAGGTAGGTAGGTAGGTAGGTAGGTAGGTAGGTAGGTAGGTAGGTAGGTAGGTAGGTAGGTAGGTTGGTAAGTAGGTGGTCTGTGGGTGTGAGGCCGGTTGGACGTACTGCCAAATTCTCTAAAACAACATTGGATGCGGCTTATGGTAGAGAAATTGACATTCAATTATCATGCAAAAGCTCTGGGGGATATTCCTTCAGTCGGCATGCCAATTGCACGCTACCTCAAAACTTGAGACATCTGTGGCATTGTGCTATGTGACAAAATTGTCCCCAGCACAAGGTGCACCTGTGTAATGATTATTCTGTTTCATCAGGTTCTTGATATGCCACACTTGTCATTTGGATTGACTATCTTGGCAAAGGAGAAATGCTCACTAACAGGGATGTAAACAAATGTGTGCAAAAAACGTGAGAGAAATAATTTTTGGGGGGAGTATGGAAAATGTCTGGGACCTGGGACCAACCCTTTACATGTTGCGTTTATATTTATGTTCAGTATATATTCCCTACGGTGTAAGTAAATATTATAATACTGTGAGAGGAAGAGAAAGAGAGAGGCCGATGGAATGACAACATGTTTTTAAGGAAAACAGCTACTTTACATTCACAAAAACCCATTAAAACCATGAGACATTTTTCTTTGTGAAGTCTCCAATTCAAACCCATTATCCCCATCAAACAGACACAAAACCCCACCTAAGCCATCTATACAAACAGAGACGCAGTGTTCTCACACACACAAGGTCATTAAAGAACACCAGTGTGTCATTACAGAACACCAGTGTGTTTTTGTATGTGTGAGTTTGTGTGTGCGTGCGTACACGTGTCTGTCTGCCTGACTGTCTGCGTGTGCGTGTGCGCTCTCTCTCTATCTCTCATACACACATAACACACACTTCTGCACACATGCAGTACAGAAGTAATCCAGGTAATGGCCCAAGTAACACCCAGCAGCATTGTGCAGGTGTCTGCTTCCTGTCATGACCCATCCATACCATTAACCTCACAGACCCCATTCAGCCTGGCAGGCCTCACCTGAGAACCTCCCAGACCCCATTCAGCCTGAAAGGCCTCATCTGAGATCAGCCTCCCAGACCCCATTCATCCTGAAAGACCTCATCTGAGATCAGCCTCCCAGACCCCATTCAGCCTGGCGGGCTGCACCTGAGATCAGCCTCCCAGACCGGGGGGAGGGGGGTTCCCGCTACCCGCCCACAGGGCATGGCAAGAGGGGATTATGGAATTACAGAGAGGAAGAATGTAGGGATGGCAAGTGAATACAGGATACGGTAGAGACCTGCTGACAATAGGATAGAGGTATTTGGGTGACGTATTTGGGTTGGTGTATGTGTGTGTGTGTGTGTGTGTGTGTGTGTGTGTGTGTGTGTGTGTGTGTGCGTGCATGCGTGCGTGCGTGCGTATGTGTGTGTGTGTGTGTGTGTGTGTTTGTGTGCGTGCGTGCGTGCGTTTGTGTGTGTGTGTGTGTGTACGTGCGTGCGTGCATGCGTGCGTGTGCGTGCGTGCGTGCGTTTGTGTGTGTGTGTGTGTGTACGTGCGTGCATGCGTGCGTGTGTGTGTGTGTGTGTGCGTGTGCGTGCGTGTGTCTATATCAGAGTGAAAGACAGAGAGGAAAGGGGGAGAAAGGGACAAAAATATTTCTTTACAGTCTGTGCTAGCCTGGGATTCCCCATAATCCCATAATCCACACACACACACCAACACACACACACAGAAGGGGACAGGCTGGGTGAAACGACAATGTCAGTGTTTTGAGTTAAAAGTGTTTAATGCCCAAGTACTGCAAGAGGACATTAGCAAAGTATGATTATATTTAAAGGCAGTCTTTAAAAATCACCAGAAAACACAGGCTAAATACCAGGGTAAGGACAGACTAAAGACCAGGATCAGGCTAAAGACCAGGGTCAAGGACAGACTAAAGACCAAGATCAGGCTAAAGACCAGGATCAGGACAGACTAAAGACCAGGATCAGGCTAAAGACCAGGATCAGGACAGACTAAAGACCAGGATCAGGCTAAAGACCAGGATCAGGACAGACTAAACACCAAGATCAGGCTAAAGACCAGGGTCAGGACAGACTAAAGACCAGGATCAGGCTAAAGACCAGGGTCAGGTGAGACTAAAGATCAGGATCAGGCTAAAGACCAGGGTCAGGTCAGGCTAAAGACCAGGGTCAGGCTAAAGACCAGGGTCAGGTCAGACTAAATACCAGGGTCAGGTCAAGCTAAAGACCAGGATCAGGTCAGACTAAAGACCAGGATCGGGTCAGGCTAAAGACCAGGATCGGGTCAGACTAAAGACCAGGATCAGGTCAGACTAAAGACCAGGATCAGATCAGGCTAAAGACCAGGATGGGTCAGGATAAAGACCAGGATCAGGTCAGGCTAAAGACCAAGATCAGGTCAGGCTAAAGACCAGGATCAAGACAGACTAAAGACCAGGGTCAGGGCAGACTAAAGACCAGGATCAGGCTAAAGACCAGGATCAGGGCAGACTAAAGACCAGGATCAGGCTAAAGACCAGGATCAGGACAGACTAAAGACCAGGATCAGGCTAAAGACCAGGAACAGGACAGACTAAAGACCAGGATCAGGCTAAAGACCAGGATCAGGACAGACTAAAGACCAAGATCAGGCTAAAGACCAGGGTCAGGACAGACTAAAGACCAGGATCAGGCTAAAGACCAGGGTCAGGTGAGACTAAAGATCAGGATCAGGCTAAAGACCAGGGTCAGGTCAGGCTAAAGACCGGGATCAGGCCAAAGACCAGGGTCAGGTCAGACTAACGACCAGGATCAGGCCAGGCTAAAGACCAGGGTCAGGTCAGGATAAAGACCAGGATCAGGTCAGGCTAAAGACCAGGGTCAGGTAAGGCTAAAGACCGGGATCGGGTCAGGCTAAAGACCAGGATCAGGACAGACTAAAGACCAGGATCAGGCTAAAGACCAGGATCAGGACAGACTAAAGACCAGGATCAGGCTAAAGACCAGGATCAGGACAGACTAAACACCAAGATCAGGCTAAAGACCAGGGTCAGGACAGACTAAAGACCAGGATCAGGCTAAAGACCAGGGTCAGGTGAGACTAAAGATCAGGATCAGGCTAAAGACCAGGGCCAGGTCAGGCTAAAGACCAGGGTCAGGCTAAAGACCAGGGTCAGGTCAGACTAAAGACCAGGATCAGGTCAGGCTAAAGACCAGGGTCAGGTCAGGCTAAAGACCGGGATCGGGTCAGGCTAAAGACCAGGATCAGGACAGACTAAAGACCAGGATCAGGCTAAAGACCAGGATCAGGACAGACTAAAGACCAGGATCAGGCTAAAGACCAGGATCAGGACAGACTAAACACCAAGATCAGGCTAAAGACCAGGGTCAGGACAGACTAAAGACCAGGATCAGGCTAAAGACCAGGGTCAGGTGAGACTAAAGATCAGGATCAGACTAAAGACCAGGATCGGGTCAGGCTAAAGACCAGGATCGGGTCAGACTAAAGACCAGGATCAGGTCAGACTAAAGACCAGGATCAGATCAGGCTAAAGACCAGGATGGGTCAGGATAAAGACCAGGATCAGGCCAGGCTAAAGACCAAGATCAGGTCAGGCTAAAGACCAGGATCAAGACAGACTAAAGACCAGGGTCAGGGCAGACTAAAGACCAGGATCAGGCTAAAGACCAGGATCAGGGCAGACTAAAGACCAGGATCAGGCTAAAGACCAGGATCAGGACAGACTAAAGACCAGGATCAGGCTAAAGACCAGGAACAGGACAGACTAAAGACCAGGATCAGGCTAAAGACCAGGATCAGGACAGACTAAAGACCAAGATCAGGCTAAAGACCAGGGTCAGGACAGACTAAAGACCAGGATCAGGCTAAAGACCAGGGTCAGGTGAGACTAAAGATCAGGATCAGGCTAAAGACCAGGGTCAGGTCAGGCTAAAGACCGGGATCAGGCCAAAGACCAGGGTTAGGTCAGACTAACGACCAGGATCAGGCCAGGCTAAAGACCAGGGTCAGGTCAGGATAAAGACCAGGATCAGGTCAGGCTAAAGACCAGGGTCAGGTCAGGCTAAAGACCGGGATCGGGTCAGGCTAAAGACCAGGATCAGGACAGACTAAAGACCAGGATCAGGCTAAAGACCAGGATCAGGACAGACTAAAGACCAAGATTAGGCTAAAGACCAGGGTCAGGACAGACTAAAGACCAGGATCAAGCTAAAGACCAGGGTCAGGTGAGACTAAATATAAGGATCAGGCAAAAGACCAGGATCAGATCAGGCTAAAGACCAGGATCAGGCAAGACTACAGACCAGGGGCAGGTCAGACTAAAGACCAGGATCAGGTCAGACTAAAGACCAGGATCAGGTCAGGCTAAAGACCAGGATCAGGCTAAAGACCAGGATCAGGCTAAAGACCAGAATCAGGGCAGACTAAAGTCCAGGATCAGGCTAAAGACCAGGGTCAGGTCAGGCTAAAGACCAGGATCAGGTCAGGCTAAAGACCGGGATCGGGTCAGGCTAAAGACCAGGATCAGGTCAGACTAAATACCAGGGTCAGGTCAGAATAAAGACCAGGGTCAGGCCAGACCAAAGACCAGGGTCAGGCCAGACTAAAGACCAGGATCAGGTCAGTCTAAAGACCAGGATCAGGCTAAAGACCAGGATCAGGTCAGGCTAAAGACCAGGGTCAGGACAGACTAATGACCAGGGTCAGGCTAAAGACCAGGGGCAGGTCAGACTAAAGACCAGGATCAGGTCAGACTAAAGACCAGGGTCAGGTCAGGCTAAAGACCAGGATCAGGTCAGGCTAAAGACAAGGGTCAGGCTAAAGACCAGGGGCAGGTCAGACTAAAGACCAGGATCAGGTCAGACTAAAAACCAGGATCAGGTCAGATGAAAGACCAGGATCAGATCAGGCTAAATACCAGGATCAGATCAGGCTAAAGACCAGGATCAGGTCAGACTAAAGACCAGGATCAGGCTAAAGACCAGGGTCAGGTCAGACTAAAGACCAGGGTCAGGCTAAAGACCAGGGTCAGGTCAGACTAAATACCAGGGTCAGGTCAGGCTAAAGACCAGGACCAGGTCAGACTAAAGACCAGGATCGGGTCAGGCTAAAGACCAGGATCGGGTCAGACTAAAGACCAGGATCAGGTCGGACTAAAGACCAGGATCAGATCAGGCTAAAGACCAGGATCGGGTCAGGATAAAGACCAGGATCAGGCCAGGCTAAAGACCAAGAACAGGTCAGGCTAAAGACCAGGATCAAGACAAACTAAAGACCAGGGTCAGGGCAGACTAAAGACCAGGATCAGGCTAAAGACCAGGAACAGGAGAGACTAAAGACCAGGATCAGGCTAAAGACCAGGATCAGGACAGACTAAAGACCAAGATCAGGCTAAAGACCAGGGTCAGGACAGACTAAAGACCAGGATCAGGCTAAAGACCAGGGTCAGGTGAGACTAAATATCAGGATCAGGCTAAAGACCAGGGTCAGGTCAGGCTAAAGACCAGGATCAGGTCAGGCTAAAGACCGGGATCGGGTCAGGCTAAAGACCAGGATCAGGACAGACTAAAGACCAGGATCAGGCTAAAGACCAGGATCAGGACAGACTAAAGACCAGGATCAGGCTAAAGACCAGGATCAGGACAGACTAAACACCAAGATCAGGCTAAAGACCAGGGTCAGGACAGACTAAAGACCAGGATCAGGCTAAAGACCAGGGTAAGGTGAGACTAAAGATCAGGATCAGACTAAAGACCAGGATCGGGTCAGGCTAAAGACCAGGATCGGGTCAGACTAAAGACCAGGATCAGGTCAGACTAAAGACCAGGATCAGATCAGGCTAAAGACCAGGATGGGTCAGGATAAAGACCAGGGTCAGGTCAGGCTAAAGACCGGGATCGGGTCAGGCTAAAGACCAGGATCAGGACAGACTAAAGACCAGGATCAGGCTAAAGACCAGGATCAGGACAGACTAAAGACCAAGATCAGGCTAAAGACCAGGGTCAGGACAGACTAAAGACCAGGATCAGGCTAAAGACCAGGGTCAGGTGAGACTAAAGATCAGGATCAGGCTAAAGACCAGGGTCAGGTCAGGCTAAAGACCGGGATCAGGCCAAAGACCAGGGTTAGGTCAGACTAACGACCAGGATCAGGCCAGGCTAAAGACCAGGGTCAGGTCAGGATAAAGACCAGGATCAGGTCAGGCTAAAGACCAGGGTCAGGTCAGGCTAAAGACCGGGATCGGGTCAGGCTAAAGACCAGGATCAGGACAGACTAAAGACCAGGATCAGGCTAAAGACCAGGATCAGGACAGACTAAAGACCAAGATTAGGCTAAAGACCAGGGTCAGGACAGACTAAAGACCAGGATCAAGCTAAAGACCAGGGTCAGGTGAGACTAAATATCAGGATCAGGCAAAAGACCAGGATCAGATCAGGCTAAAGACCAGGATCAGGCAAGACTACAGACCAGGGGCAGGTCAGACTAAAGACCAGGATCAGGTCAGACTAAAGACCAGGATCAGGTCAGGCTAAAGACCAGGATCAGGCTAAAGACCAGGATCAGGCTAAAGACCAGAATCAGGGCAGACTAAAGTCCAGGATCAGGCTAAAGACCAGGGTCAGGTCAGGCTAAAGACCAGGATCAGGTCAGGCTAAAGACCGGGATCGGGTCAGGCTAAAGACCAGGATCAGGTCAGACTAAATACCAGGGTCAGGTCAGAATAAAGACCAGGGTCAGGCCAGACCAAAGACCAGGGTCAGGCCAGACTAAAGACCAGGATCAGGTCAGTCTAAAGACCAGGATCAGGCTAAAGACCAGGATCAGGTCAGGCTAAAGACCAGGGTCAGGACAGACTAATGACCAGGGTCAGGCTAAAGACCAGGGGCAGGTCAGACTAAAGACCAGGGTCAGGTCAGGCTAAAGACCAGGATCAGGTCAGGCTAAAGACCAGGGTCAGGCTAAAGACCAGGGGCAGGTCAGACTAAAGACCAGGATCAGGTCAGACTAAAAACCAGGATCAGGTCAGATGAAAGACCAGGATCAGATCAGGCTAAATACCAGGATCAGATCAGGCTAAAGACCAGGATCAGGTCAGACTAAAGACCAGGATCAGGCTAAAGACCAGGGTCAGGTCAGACTAAAGACCAGGGTCAGGCTAAAGACCAGGGTCAGGTCAGACTAAATACCAGGGTCAGGTCAGGCTAAAGACCAGGACCAGGTCAGACTAAAGACCAGGATCGGGTCAGGCTAAAGACCAGGATCGGGTCAGACTAAAGACCAGGATCAGGTCGGACTAAAGACCAGGATCAGATCAGGCTAAAGACCAGGATCGGGTCAGGATAAAGACCAGGATCAGGCCAGGCTAAAGACCAAGAACAGGTCAGGCTAAAGACCAGGATCAAGACAAACTAAAGACCAGGGTCAGGGCAGACTAAAGACCAGGATCAGGCTAAAGACCAGGAACAGGACAGACTAAAGACCAGGATCAGGCTAAAGACCAGGATCAGGACAGACTAAAGACCAAGATCAGGCTAAAGACCAGGGTCAGGACAGACTAAAGACCAGGATCAGGCTAAAGACCAGGGTCAGGTGAGACTAAATATCAGGATCAGGCTAAAGACCAGGATCGGGTCAGGCTAAAGACCAGGATCGGGTCAGACTAAAGACCAGGATCAGGTCAGACTAAAGACCAGGATCAGATCAGGCTAAAGACCAGGATGGGTCAGGATAAAGACCAGGATCAGGCCAGGCTAAAGACCAAGATCAGGTCAGGCTAAAGACCAGGATCAAGACAGACTAAAGACCAGGGTCAGGGCAGACTAAAGACCAGGATCAGGCTAAAGACCAGGATCAGGGCAGACTAAAGACCAGGATCAGGCTAAAGACCAGGATCAGGACAGACTAAAGACCAGGATCAGGCTAAAGACCAGGAACAGGACAGACTAAAGACCAGGATCAGGCTAAAGACCAGGATCAGGACAGACTAAAGACCAAGATCAGGCTAAAGACCAGGGTCAGGACAGACTAAAGACCAGGATCAGGCTAAAGACCAGGGTCAGGTGAGACTAAAGATCAGGATCAGGCTAAAGACCAGGGTCAGGTCAGGCTAAAGACCGGGATCAGGCCAAAGACCAGGGTTAGGTCAGACTAACGACCAGGATCAGGCCAGGCTAAAGACCAGGGTCAGGTCAGGATAAAGACCAGGATCAGGTCAGGCTAAAGACCAGGGTCAGGTCAGGCTAAAGACCGGGATCGGGTCAGGCTAAAGACCAGGATCAGGACAGACTAAAGACCAGGATCAGGCTAAAGACCAGGATCAGGACAGACTAAAGACCAAGATTAGGCTAAAGACCAGGGTCAGGACAGACTAAAGACCAGGATCAGGCTAAAGACCAGGGTCAGGTGAGACTAAATATCAGGATCAGGCAAAAGACCAGGATCAGATCAGGCTAAAGACCAGGATCAGGCAAGACTACAGACCAGGGGCAGGTCAGACTAAAGACCAGGATCAGGTCAGACTAAAGACCAGGATCAGGTCAGGCTAAAGACCAGGATCAGGCTAAAGACCAGGATCAGGCTAAAGACCAGAATCAGGGCAGACTAAAGTCCAGGATCAGGCTAAAGACCAGGGTCAGGTCAGGCTAAAGACCAGGATCAGGTCAGGCTAAAGACCGGGATCGGGTCAGGCTAAAGACCAGGATCAGGTCAGACTAAATACCAGGGTCAGGTCAGAATAAAGACCAGGGTCAGGCCAGACCAAAGTCCAGGGTCAGGCCAGACTAAAGACCAGGATCAGGTCAGTCTAAAGACCAGGATCAGGCTAAAGACCAGGATCAGGTCAGGCTAAAGACATGGGTCAGGACAGACTAATGACCAGGGTCAGGCTAAAGACCAGGGGCAGGTCAGACTAAAGACCAGGATCAGGTCAGACTAAAGACCAGGGTCAGGTCAGGCTAAAGACCAGGATCAGGTCAGGCTAAAGACCAGGGTCAGGCTAAAGACCAGGGGCAGGTCAGACTAAAGACCAGGATCAGGTCAGACTAAAAACCAGGATCAGGTCAGATGAAAGACCAGGATCAGATCAGGCTAAATACCAGGATCAGATCAGGCTAAAGACCAGGATCAGGTCAGACTAAAGACCAGGATCAGGCTAAAGACCAGGGTCAGGTCAGACTAAAGACCAGGGTCAGGCTAAAGACCAGGGTCAGGTCAGACTAAATACCAGGGTCAGGTCAGGCTAAAGACCAGGACCAGGTCAGACTAAAGACCAGGATCGGGTCAGGCTAAAGACCAGGATCGGGTCAGACTAAAGACCAGGATCAGGTCGGACTAAAGACCAGGATCAGATCAGGCTAAAGACCAGGATCGGGTCAGGATAAAGACCAGGATCAGGCCAGGCTAAAGACCAAGAACAGGTCAGGCTAAAGACCAGGATCAAGACAAACTAAAGACCAGGGTCAGGGCAGACTAAAGACCAGGATCAGGCTAAAGACCAGGAACAGGACAGACTAAAGACCAGGATCAGGCTAAAGACCAGGATCAGGACAGACTAAAGACCAAGATCAGGCTAAAGACCAGGGTCAGGACAGACTAAAGACCAGGATCAGGCTAAAGACCAGGGTCAGGTGAGACTAAATATCAGGATCAGGCTAAAGACCAGGATCAGATAAGGCTAAAGACCAGGATCAGGCAAGACTAAAGACCAGGATCAGGTCAGGCTAAAGACCAGGATCAGGCTAAAGACCAGGATCAAGCTAAAGACCAGGATCAGGGCAGACTAAAGACCAGGATCAGGCTAAAGACCAGGGTCAGGTCAGGCTAAAGACCAGGATCAGGTCAGGCTAAAGACCGGGATAGGGTCAGGCTAAAGACCAGGATCAGGTCAGACTAAATACCAGGGTCAGGTCAGAATAAAGACCAGGGTCAGGCCAGACCAAAGACCAGGGTCAGGCCAGACTAAAGACCAGGATCAGGTCAGTCTAAAGACCAGGATCAGGCTAAAGACCAGGATCAGGTCAGGCTAAAGACCAGGGATAGGACAGACTAACGACCAGGGTCAGGCTAAAGACAAGGGTCAGGTCAGACTAAAGACCAGGATAAGGTCAGACTAAAAACCAGGATCAGGTCAGAATAAAGACCAGGGTCAGGTCAGGCTAAAGACCAGGATCAGGCCAGGCTAAAGACCAGGGTCAGGCTAAAGACCAGGGGCAGGTCAGACTAAAGACCAGGATCAGGTCAGACTAAAAACCAGAATCAGGTCAGATGAAAGACCAGGATCAGAACAGGCTAAAGACCAGGGTCAGGTCAGACTAAAGACCAGGATCAGGCTAAAGACCAGGGTCAGGTCAGGATAAAGACCAGGATCAGGCAAGACTAAAGACCAGGGGTAGGTCAGACTAAATACCAGGGTCAGGTCAGACTAAAGACCAGGATCAGGGCAGACTAAAGACCAGGATCAGGATAAAGACCAGGGTCAGGTCAGGCTAAAGACCAGGATCAGGTCAGGCTAAAGACCAGGATCGGGTCAGGCTAAAGACCAGGATCAGGTCAGACTAAATACCAGGGTCAGGTCAGAATAAAGACCAGGGTCAGGCCAGACCAAAGTCCAGGGTCAGGCCAGACTAAAGACCAGGATCAGGTCAGTCTAAAGACCAGGATCAGGCTAAAGACCAGGATCAGGTCAGGCTAAAGACCACCAGGGTCAGGACAGACTAACGACCAGGGTCAGGCTAAAGACAAGGGTCAGGTCAGACTAAAAACCAGGATCAGGTCAGATGAAAGACCAGGATCAGATCAGGCTAAAGACCAGGGTCAGGTCAGACTAAAGACCAGGATGAGGCTAAAGACCAGGGTCAGGTCAGGCTAAAGACCAAATCAAAATCAAATCAAATTTTATTTGTCACATACACATGGTTAGCAGATGTTAATGCGAGTGTAGCGAAATGCTTGTGCTTCTAGTTCCGACAATGCAGTAATAACAAGTAATCTAACTAACAATTCCAAAACTACTGTCTTGTACACAGTGTAAGGGGATAAAGAATATGTACATAAGGATATATGAATGAGTGATGGTACAGAGCAGCATAGGCAAGATACAGTAGATGGTATCGAGTACAGTATGTACAAATGAGATGAGTATGTAAACAAAGTGGCATAGTTTAAAGTGGCTAGTGATACATGTATTACATAAGGATACAGTCGATGATATAGAGTACAGTATATACGTATGCATATGAGATGAATAATGTAGGGTAAGTAACATTATATAAGGTAGCATTGTTTAAAGTGGCTAGTGATATATTTACATCATTTCCCATCAATTCCCATTATTAAAGTGGCTGGAGTTGAGTCAGTGTCAGTGTGTTGGCAGCAGCCACTCAGTGTTAGTGGTGGCTGTCTAACAGTCTGATGGCCTTGAGATAGAAGCTGTTTTTCAGTCTCTCGGTCCCAGCTTTGATGCACCTGTACTGACCTCGCCTTCTGGATGATAGCGGGGTGAACAGGCAGTGGCTCGGGTGGTTGATGTCCTTGATGATCTTTATGGCCTTCCTGTGACATCGGGTGGTGTAGGTGTCCTGGAGGGCAGGTAGTTTGCCCCCGGTGATGCGTTGTGCAGACCTCACTACCCTCTGGAGAGCCTTACGGTTGAGGGCGGTGCAGTTGCCATACCAGGCGGTGATACAGCCCGCCAGGATGCTCTCGATTGTGCATCTGTAGAAGTTTGTGAGTGCTTTTGGTGACAAGCCGAATTTCTTCAGCCTCCTGAGGTTGAAGAGGCGCTGCTGCGCCTTCTTCACGATGCTGTCTGTGTGAGTGGACCAATTCAGTTTGTCTGTGATGTGTATGCCGAGGAACTTAAAACTTGCTACCCTCTCCACTACTGTTCCATCGATGTGGATAGGGGGGTGTTCCCTCTGCTGTTTCCTGAAGTCCACAATCATCTCCTTAGTTTTGTTGACGTTGAGTGTGAGGTTATTTTCCTGACACCACACTCCGAGGGCCCTCACCTCCTCCCTGTAGGCCGTCTCGTCGTTGTTGGTAATCAAGCCTACCACTGTTGTGTCGTCCGCAAACTTGATGATTGAGTTGGAGGCGTGCGTGGCCACGCAGTCGTGGGTGAACAGGGAGTACAGGAGAGGGCTCAGAACGCACCCTTGTGGGGCCCCAGTGTTGAGGATCAGCGGGGAGGAGATGTTGTTGCCTACCCTCACCACCTGGGGGCGGCCCGTCAGGAAGTCCAGTACCCAGTTGCACAGGGCGGGGTCGAGACCCAGGGTCTCGAGCTTGATGACGAGCTTGGAGGGTACTATGGTGTTGAATGCCGAGCTGTAGTCGATGAAAAGCATTCTCACATAGGTATTCCTCTTGTCCAGATGGGTTAGGGCAGTGTGCAGTGTGGTTGAGATTGCATCGTCTGTGGACCTATTTGGGCGGTAAGCAAATTGGAGTGGGTCTAGGGTGTCAGGTAGGGTGGAGGTGATATGGTCCTTGACTAGTCTCTCAAAGCACTTCATGATGATGGATGTGAGTGCTACGGGGCGGTAGTCGTTTAGCTCAGTTACCTTAGCTTTCTTGGGAACAGGAACAATGGTGGCCCTCTTGAAGCATGCGGGAACAGCAGACTGGTATAGGGATTGATTGAATATGTCCGTAAACACACCTGCCAGCTGGTCTGCGCATGCTCTGAGGGCGCGGCTGGGGATGCCGTCTGGGCCTGCAGCCTTGCGAGGGTTAACACGTTTAAATGTCTTACTCACCTCGGCTGCAGTGAAGGAGAGACCGCATGTTTTCGTTGCAGGCCGTGTCAGTGGCACTGTATTGTCCTCAAAGCGGGCAAAAAAGTGATTTAGTCTGCCTGGGAGCAAGACATCCTGGTCCGTGACTGGGCTGGATTTCTTCCTGTAGTCCGTGATTGACTGTAGACCCTGCCACATGCCTCTTGTGTCTGAGCCGTTGAATTGAGATTCTACTTTGTCTCTGTACTGGCGCTTAGCTTGTTTGATAGCCTTGCGGAGGGAATAGCTGCACTGTTTGTATTCGGTCATGTTACCAGACACCTTGCCCTGATTAAAAACAGTGGTTCGCGCTTTCAGTTTCACACGAATGCTGCCATCAATCCACGGTTTCTGGTTAGGGAATGTTTTAATCGTTGCTATGGGAACGACATCTTCAACGCACGTTCTAATGAACTCGCACACCGAATCAGCGTATTCGTCAATGTTGTTATCTGACGCAATACGAAACATCTCCCAGTCCACGTGATGGAAGCAGTCTTGGAGTGTGGAGTCAGCTTGGTCGGACCAGCGTTGGACAGACCTCAGCGTGGGAGCCTCTTGTTTTAGTTTCTGTCTGTAGGCAGGGATCAACAAAATGGAGTCGTGGTCAGCTTTTCCGAAAGGGGGGCGGGGCAGGGCCTTATATGCGTCACGGAAGTTAGAGTAACAATGATCCAAGGTCTTTCCACCCCTGGTTGCGCAATCGATATGCTGAGGGGGTAGGTCAGACTAAATACCAGGGTCAGGTCAGACTAAAGACCAGGATCAGGTCAGACTAAAGACCAGGATCAGGCTAAAGACCAGGGTCAGGTCAGACTAAAGACCAGGGTCAGGTCAGGCTAAAGACCAGGATCGGGTCAGACTAAATACCAGGGTCAGGTCAGACTAAAGACCAGGGTCAGGTCAGACTAAATACCAGGATCGGGTCAGGCTAAAGACCAGGATCAGGTCAGACTAAAGACCAGGATCAGGCTAAAGACCAGGGTCAGGTCAGACTAAAGACCAGGGTCAGGCTAAAGACCAGGGTCAGGTCAGACTAAATACCAGGGTCAGGTCAGGCTAAAGACCAGGATCAGGTCAGACTAAAGACCAGGATCGGGTCAGGCTAAAGACCAGGATCGGGTCAGACTAAAGACCAGGATCAGGTCAGACTAAAGACCAGGATCAGATCAGGCTAAAGACCAGGATCGGGTCAGGATAAAGACCAGGATCAGGCCAGGCTAAAGACCAGGCTAAATACCAGGGTCAGGTCAGACTAAAGACCAGGATTAGGCTCATTTCAGCACACACACACACACACACACACACACACACACACACACACACACACACACACACACACGTGTGCACACATTCACACATAAACTCTCATGTACACACACACACATAAACTCTAAGGTACACATTCACAGCCCCAACACCAAATGAGGATGACTGCTATCTTTCAGTTTGAAATTCCAGATAGTGATAGAGCCGTGTGTGTGTGTGTGTGTGTGTGTGTGTGTGTGTGTGTGTGTGTGTGTGTGTGTGTGTTTGTGTCTGTGTGTGTGTGTGTGTTTGTGTCTGTCTGTGTGTCTGTGTGTTTGTGTGTGCGTGTGGGTGTTTGTGTCTGTGTGTGTGTGCGTGTGTGCCAGCTCGTGCGTCATATTGCGAGGTAAATCCCCTGGTTTAGCCTCTGACGCCAGTCATACTCTCATGCTAACTAAAACAGGGCAGAAGTTTGAGCTGCCTGGCTTTGCGTTCTGGCGTTGCTGCAGATGACAAATGATTAAGTGGCTTACTGGTCTAGATCCCAAATGGACATTACAGCATAATAATAGATAGCCATAACACAAAACTACATGAATATCTATGGCAACATGAACACTTCCAAGAACCATCACATTATTATACGTGGTAAATATTTTAAGACTCTTAGTCATTTTCAAAGTCATTTTCAAAGTCATTTTCAAAATCATTTACAAAGTCATTTTCTAAGTAATTTTCAAAGTCACAGTAATTTTCTAAGATTTCTTAATAAGGTAATGATGACATTGTAAGGTTTAAAAATGTGATCACAGTCGTGTTTCCCCTCATGTCCTGGTCAGAGATTGTTTTATTGTATGTTTTATGTACAAGTCATGTGTCGGTGTGCAACGGATTTTGTACCCACTTATATTATTTTTTGTATATTTTGGGTTTTTGAGATAGGGAAGAAAGGAGAGAAGGGGAGGAGAAGCAAGGAGAGAAGGGGAGGGGAGGAGAGAAGGAGAGGAGAGAAGGGGAGGAGAGAAGGAGAGGGGAGGAAAGAAGGGGAGGAGATGAGAGGAGAGGACAGAAGGGGAGAGTAGAGTCTTCATGTTCCCCTTCTATTCTCGTTATTTTACCTAATGTGATCACAGTCATTATTTTACCTAATGTGATCACAGTCATTATTTTACCTAATGTGATCACAGTCGTTATTTTACCTAATGTGATCACAGTCGTTATTTTATGTAATGTGATCACAGTCGTTATTTTACCTAATGTGATCACAGTCATTATTTTACCTAATGTGATCACAGTCCTTATTTTATGTAATGTGATCACAGTCGTTATTTTACCTAATGTGATCACAGTCGTTATTTTACCTAATGTGATCACAGTCGTCATTTTATGTAATGTGATCACAGTCGTTATTTTACCTAATGTGATCACAGTCATTATTTTATGTAATGTGATCACAGTCATTATTTTACCTAATGTGATCCCAGTCGTCATTTTATGTAATGTGATCACAGTCGTTATTTTACCTAATGTGATCACAGTCATTATTTTACCTAATGTGATCACAGTCATTATTTTACCTAATGTGATCACAGTCGTTATTTTACCTAATGTGATCACAGTCGTCATTTTACCTAATGTGATCACAGTCGTTATTTTACCTAATGTGATCACAGTCGTTATTTTACCTAATGTGATCACAGTCATTATTTTACCTAATGTGATCACAGTCGTTATTTTATGTAATGTGATCACAGTCGTTATTTTACCTAATGTGATCACAGTCATTATTTTACCTAATGTGATCACAGTCGTTATTTTATGTAATGTGATCACAGTCGTTATTTTATGTAATGTGATCACAGTCGTTATTTTATGTAATGTGATCACAGTCGTTATTTTATGTAATGTGATCACAGTCCTTATTTTATGTAATGTGATCACAGTCGTTATTTTACCTAATGTGATCACAGTCATTATTTTACCTAATGTGATCACAGTCCTTATTTTATGTAATGTGATCACAGTCGTTATTTTACCTAATGTGATCACAGTCATTATTTTACCTAATGTGATCACAGTCGTTATTTTATGTAATGTGATCACAGTCCTTATTTTATGTAATGTAATTACAGTCCTTATTTTATGTAATGTGATCACAGTCGTTATTTTACGTAATGTGATCACAGTCGTTATTTTATGTAATGTGATCACAGTCATTATTTTACCTAATGTGATCACAGTCGTTATTTTATGTAATGTGATCACAGTCGTTATTTTATGTAATGTAATTACAGTCCTTATTTTATGTAATGTGATCACAGTCGTTATTTTATGTAATGTGATCACAGTCGTTATTTTACCTAATGTGATCACAGTCATTATTTTACCTAATGTGATCACAGTCGTTATTTTACCTAATGTGATCACAGTCGTTATTTTATGTAATGTGATCACAGTCGTTATTTTATGTAATGTGATCACAGTCATTATTTTATGTAATGTGATCACAGTCCTTATTTTATGTAATGTGATCACAGTCGTTATTTTATGTAATGTGATCACAGTCATTATTTTATGTAATGTGATCACAGTCGTTATTTTATGTAATGTAATTACAGTCCTTATTTTATGTAATGTAATTACAGTCCTTATTTTATGTAATGTGATCACAGTCGTCATTTTATGTAATGTGATCACAGTCCTTATTTTATGTAATGTAATTACAGTCGTTATTTTATGTAATGTAATTACAGTCCTTATTTTATGTAATGTGATCACAGTCGTTATTTTATGTAATGTGATCACAGTCCTTATTTTATGTAATGTGATCACAGTCGTTATTTTACCTAATGTGATCACAGTCGTTATTTTACCTAATGTGATCACAGTCGTTATTTTATGTAATGTAATTACAGTCCTTATTTTATGTAATGTGATCACAGTCATTATTTTATGTAATGTGATCACAGTCGTTATTTTATGTAATGTGATCACAGTCATTATTTTATGTAATGTGATCACAGTCATTATTTTATGTAATGTAATTACAGTCCTTATTTTATGTAATGTGATCACAGTCATTATTTTATGTAATGTGATCACAGTCGTTATTTTATGTAATGTGATCACAGTCATTATTTTATGTAATGTGATCACAGTCGTTATTTTATGTAATGTAATTACAGTCCTTATTTTATGTAATGTGATCACAGTCATTATTTTATGTAATGTGATCACAGTCGTTATTTTATGTAATGTGATCACAGTCATTATTTTATGTAATGTGATCACAGTCGTTATTTTACCTAATGTGATCACAGTCGTTATTTTATGTAATGTGATCACAGTCATTATTTTATGTAATGTGATCACAGTCATTATTTTATGTAATGTGATCACAGTCGTTATTTTACCTAATGTGATCACAGTCGTTATTTTATGTAATGTGATCACAGTCGTTATTTTACCTAATGTGATCACAGTCGTTATTTTACCTAATGTGATCACAGTCGTTATTTTACGTAATGTGATCACGGCTACCTTTCTCATTAAGGGGTGTTGATCAGAGAGAGTGATGATGGGGAGAGGAAAGGAGGAGAGGAGAGAAGGGGGAGAGGAGGAGATGAGAAGAGAGGAGTGAAGGGAAGGGGGGAGAGTTGAGCAGGGGAGGAGAGGGAGGAGGGGAGGGGAGGAGAGGAGAGAAGGGGAGGAGAGGAGGGAAGGAGAGGGGAGGAGAGGAGAGGAAGGGAGGAGAAGGGTGGAGAGCAGCATCTCAGTCCACACATCAGCTATAGATAGGGCTATCCATAGCATGTGATGACTCTGATCTTACAGGTTACAGTGATGTAGGGTGAAGTTGCCCCTATGTACAGATCAGGGGCCACTTAATCATTAGTGGAGGAAATTATCCGCATTTAAGGGCAACTACACCATATTCCTTATAGTCTGTCTGGAGGCCTGGATCTGTGGGGTCCTTAGTGGTCAAGGATCACATCATACTGACCTGGCAGAGCTATAAGACATCACCTTAGGATCTACGATGGTAGAGAACGCAGAGAGGTTGAGGTGGTTGAGGTGATCATACACACACACACACACACACACACACACACACACACACACACACACACACACACACACACACACACACACACACACACACACACACACACATCTCTTGTCATCTAATCTCTAACAGCAAAAATGTGATTGAGGCTTAATCTGGTGGAGTGTGATTCAAACCAGACCTTAATCCATGTATTGGTAGACAGTACAAGGGAAAAACCTGGTAGGTTCCTGAAAGGTGTCAGATAGCAACAGTGGGGACAGGACAGACGGGGAGAAATCCTGGGAAGCTAAAACCATGAAATACTCACATCATTTGTCAGATAGTATAGATTGTATAGATTTATTGATTTACTGAAAAAAAACAGACCTACAGTACTGTCAGTTCCTGAAAATGGGTTGGATAGTAGCTCAGTATAGAAAACTGGAAAATATATGAAATCACAATTGGATAAAGCTATGAAACACAGCCGTCAATTATCAGAGAATCTTATGCACAGGTTTTTTCGGAACAATTGGACCATTTAAATACAATCAAACGCAGAACAAATTCATTTATTTTATATTTTATGGTAAAATGTATTCATTTCAATCCATCCTAAATCCTTTTATCATTTATCTAAAAAAAAAATGTGGCCACTGCTAGATCCAACGTAGCAATCTGAGTGGAGAAAGGAAGAAATAGGAGAAAATGGCGTTTTCATTCTTGCATATATTTGTATATCAGGATTAAGGACAAATGGTATCACAGGTTGATTAAATCAGGACGCCTTTCCGTTTTTCTCCCTGTTCTAAGCCCAATGGCAGCATCAGGAGGTGGCAGATAAAGGGATTTTACTCTTCCACAGATTTACAGCGTGTCTTCTTATCCCTCAACACCAGATTGTTTTCAACTAGCCTGACAACGCCTGACAACGCCACGCTCTCCAGTCACAAGTGATAGATTTCCAAATGCACACTTTGATATCTCCAGATACCACTTTAATACACAAACAGGGTTTTGTGGCACGCTGGGGTGTTGGTGCTGTTATGGTGATGTGCTGTTTTCACACACGTTTAAATTCCTATCTAGAGGTATGACAAGTCGGGGAAAGAAGCCCAATGCTTTTTGTTTCGGTGAATAGACTAGATATGAAATACCCCAGCTCCATAGGAAATGATGCTGGTGTGGAATTACATACATTTATTCAGTGGTAGTGAAACCCTACTAGTTCTCAAACACACTCATCCATTGAGAAATGTCAGTAGACCACAGAAACAGTGCATCCAAACCACTATGTTAGCTAACCCTAACCACCATACATGCCTCAACATTGCCCTGGAGATAACAGTTTCTCAATGGACTATCACAGCAGTTCTGTGTGATGGGTATTGATGTGTGTACCAGTTCTGTGTGATGGGTATTGATGTGTGTACCAGTTCTGTGTGATGGGTATTGATGTGTGTACCAGTTCTGTGTAATGGGTATTGATCAGACCACTGCACCTGTACATCTGTAAACAGCCCATACAATCTACCTCATCCCCATACTGTATTTATTTATTTATCTTGCTCCTTTGCACCCCAGTATCTCTACTTGCACATTCATCTTCTGTACATCCTACCATTCCACTGTTAAATTGCTATATTGTAATTACTTCACCACCATGGCCTATTTATTGCCTTAACTCCCTGATCTTAACTCATTTGCACTCATTGTATATAGACTTTTTGTTTTCTTTGTTCTACTGTATTATTGACTGTATGTTTTGTTTATTCCATGTGTAACTCTGTGTTGTTGTATGTGTCGAACTGCTTTGCTTTGTATTGGCCAGGTCGCAGTTGCAAATGAGAACTTGTTCTAAACTAGCCTACCGGGTTAAATAAAGGTGAAATAAAAATAATGAAAAATAAAAAAATTGATGTGTGTATCAGTTCTGTGTGATGGGTATTGATGTGTGTATCAGTTCTGTGTGATGGGTATTGATGTGTGTATCAGTTCTGTGTAATGGGTATTGATGTGTGTACCAGTTCTGTGTAATGGGTATTGATGTGTGTACCAGTTCTGTGTAATGGGTATTGATGTGTGTATCAGTTCTGTGTAATGGGTATTGATGTGTGTATCAGTTCTGTGTAATGGGTATTGATGTGTGTACCAGTTCTGTGTAATGGGTATTGATGTGTGTATCAGTTCTGTGTAATGGGTATTGATGTGTGTACCCGTTATGTGTAATGTTATTGATGTGTGTACCATTTCTATGTAATGGGTATTGATGTGTGTACCAGTTCTGTGTAATGGGTGTGGGTGCCTGAAGCCTGCATACAGTGACCATGCATGGTGAGTCAGATGGGATAATGTAACTCATGTTTCCCAGAAGGACTTTACCACAAACTGGGAAAGGAAGTCATTTGTGTTGAGAGATGATGTTAAAATGCCACTTTCAAAAATGTAATGTATTTTTAGAAGGACTTAAAAGGATGCACCAGCTGTGTACTAACATTACAGGGAATATATAAACAGTAACGTCCTCAGTAAGTCATAAAACAGAAGTTACTCTCTGTGTGTATGTTAAAATTGCATTAGAAGTAACCACTATCATCACAATCCTACCTTTAATTTTTCCACAATATATCTTATAATATCACAATATAGCATGACATTACAATATCTCCACGATATTTCGCGATATACTGATATCTCCACGATCAGACCTGAGATTAAATACTCTTTCAGGTATTTAAATTACTTTTCAATACATTTCAAAAAACTATTCAGATAACCTTTATTTGAAAAAACAAGTAGTTGAATATTGGAATGTATCTGGAAATACACTTGATCAAATACATTTATCCCAAGCATTTGAAAATAGTATTTGAAATAAGTTTTTGAAAATACTTTCAAATACAATTTGGTTGACTATTTGTTTTTTGTTTTTACAAATAACCAATCCAATATTCAAATAAAGGTACTTGTTTTGGGCTGTGCATTTGAAAATACTCAAATACACACAAAAAAACCCAGGTCTGTCCACGATATATCATAATATCACGATAACTCCATGATATATCATAATATCACAATATCTCCATGGTATATCATAATATCATGATAACTCCATGATATATCATAATATCACGATATCTCCATGATATATCATAATATCACGATATTTCCAAGACATATTGTAATATCACGATATCTCCATGATATATCATATAATTTCCAATAAAATCATAATATCCTCCCTCACCTCTGAGAACCTCTGAACGTCCTGTGTGAGGGTCCCCACGCGGCTCCAGTTGTAGAAGTTGAGAAACTTGACCACTGCTGGGTTCACCGCGTTGTCTGACGGAACCGTCCGAAAAAAGTTTGGGTACTTCTTCTTGTCGGCCAGAACAGGAGTTGTTGCCGCAAAGGAGAGCTGGAAAGAATAGGACAGACATAGAATGTTAAATATCTGACCAGTAAACGCTGGCTGAATTCTAACTGATCCTGGTGTTCTGCTAATAGGAGTTCAAGCCTGGAGATCTGAAGCTTTAGACATAGGCCTTCGATGGACACACACACACACACACACACACACACACACACACACACACACACACACACACACACACATACACACATACACACACACACACGCACACGTGCAGGACATATATACACACACACACGGACCCTGGGAGTCAGTCCAGTCTGTAGGTGTGAGTAAATCAACAGTCTGATAGGTCTGTGGAAACATCAGGCAAGGTCACAGCTTCAGAGTGCCCATAATAACAGGAGCTGTAAACGTTTGGTGGGAGTGAAAGCTGTGATGGATGACCTTAACTGAATGTGTGTATGTGTGCACAAGTGTGTATACGCAAATATGTGTGCGTGTGTATTCATGAGATGCGTGTGTATTCACTCTGAGCTCAAGCGTTCCTTGGATTCTGATTGGTTCTGTTTTCAATCATTTTATTTTCCTAGAAAATTAGATAAAAATGTGCTGAACCTCAAACATGAAAAATTACACCATAAACAGGTTTAAACCAATTCAGGGTCCCAAAAAAGAGATGAACTTTAAAAGAGATGAACTTTTTCTGAACATTACTGCTTTCAAGATTTGAAACAGCAAGGACTATTTTTTGTTGTTGTAGCAACTACCAAGCACATACATTAGCTCTGAACACCTTGGGTGAACACGCAGACATTTACTGCTATAGAATGTCCAACATTTTCACACATTTCAATGTGTTTTCCTTTTGACCAACTGTGGGCTAACAGTATCTCCTACAGTGTCTATCCATACACTACTGTGGATGTGATAGGTCGTCTGGTGAGACAGAGAGAGAGAGAGAGAGAGAGAGAGAGAGAGAGAGAGAGATAGAGAAAGAGAGAGATAGAGAGATAGAGAGATAGAGAGAGAGAGATAGAGATAGAGAGATAGAGAGGTAGAGAGAGAGATAGAGAGATAGAGACTAGTCATTTGGACGGTACTTGTTATGTAACACTCCCAAGCTTCAGCACCGCACACCAATCTAATCTTATGATCACACTGTCACTGACTACAGTAGGCACATACTGGAATCGTGTGACCGGGGACATCTAAAGACAATGCTCCATACACAGTCAGTGGACAATGTGAAGGATCTGATTCAAAGCCACAAAGCTAAGTCAACAAATGTCATTTCCAGTCATCAATCTCTGGGTCCATTGAAAACATTCTAGGGATCTATAGAATTCAAAGAATCTGTCATTTGAGAGAACACTCGATTACTGAGAGAGAGCATGATACGATTACCGAGTGATGGATCAATGGACTGACCTCAGATCTCTCTTTCTCTCTCCTTCCAACCCTCCCTCCTTCAAACAGACCCAAACACACACATACCTTTAATTTCCATACAAATACACTCTCTCTCTCTCTCTCTCTCAGTCTCTACCACCTTCCCAACAATAGACGCTCATTATCTCTGAGGGAAAATCAGTGTAATTAATTTCTGCCTCACGATCGTGACTTGCAGGTGTGTACAGCCAGCGAACACGAAAATAGAATGACAAAGACTGGAATAACTGCATGATCTTGACAAAGACTTCTTGGCAAAGTTAAAACTAGAATATGGATAAGTTCTGGTAAAATTGGCACCTTACAGTTTGACAAAGTATGTATTGTGTAGCTGTTATAAAGGCTTTGTGAAACCATACATAAAGGGGGGCGACAGTTAAGTGTTACCAGTCATATCACAGGAAGCTAACGTTGAATGGGAGACTTAGAATGTTACCTTTGCAGACATTTAGCTTAGTCTTGCCTTGCGGACTATACTATACCAAGTTTATAATGAACTTCACCAACGGCATGGAGCTGAAACCAGGCTTTGTGGAATCTGGCTCAGACTACATCGATTGTACCGATGTTTGTTATCTGTAGTTGCGTGCCTTTCTTTGTTTGCTGAAATCCATACTTTTTCAATAAACACCACCGACTGTTTCCTTGTTGAGATTCAATTGGCACATGCGCTGAGTTGCCATCTTATATCAACAGTAATGAGCAAACAGTTGGTGGTTGTATTTGATTAACGTTTATTGAAAATGTTGTCTGTTAAGTCCTGCCACATCCGGAATGGTTGCCGCTGTGAGAAGTTAACTCTGTTACATTAGCATGTTTAGCTAGATGTGAGAAGTTAACTCTTACATTAGCATGTTTAGCTAGATGTGAGAAGTTAACTCTGGAACATTAGCATGTTAGCATGTTGGGGCGGCAGGTAGCCTAGTGGTTAGAGCATTGGGCCAGTAACTGAAAGGTTGATGGATCGAATCCCTGAGCTGACAAGGTAAAAATCTGTTGTTCTGCCCCTGAACAAGGCAGTTAACCCACTGTTCCTAGTCATTGTAAATAAGAATTTGCCTAGTTAAATTAAAAATGTCAAAAGCTGCCCCCCATTGAAAAAAGTGTTTATTTATGCTTAGCTAATGCTAACATATAGATAACATATAGCTAGATGTGATAAGCTAACTCTGGAACATTAGCATGTTAGTTGAGAGAAGTTAACTCTGTTACATTAGCATGTTTAGAGAAGACAACTTTGTTACATTTGCTAAGTCCTGCCACAATGGTTGCCTCCGTTACATTAGCACGGAGAGAAGCGGCAGGTTCTGGTTGAGAGAAGATAACTCTGTTTAATTAGCATATCTAGCTAGCTAGCTGAGAGAAGATAACTCTGTACCACTAACATATTTAGCTAGCTGAAAGATGTTAAACATTAGTAGGTTTAGCTAGCTGAGAGAAGATAACTGTGTTCCATTAGCATGTTAAGATAGCTAACAGTTTCAATTCACTAATTCACCAATTTACTAACACTCCAATTTCAATCTCTAATAAAATGAATAACTGATTTGAATCAACACAGGGTTAATTACTGAGCAGAGAGAGATTAATCAGACACACTGATAGTGATCAAAAGGAGGATATTATCATTCTGATTGAGGCTAAGAGTGTGTGTGTGTGTGTGTGTGTGTGTGTGTGTGTGTGTGAAATGTATGCACATTGCTTGGAAGCATGTTTAATATTAGAGAAGCCAACCACTCTGGGGCTAAGTGTGATCTTTAAAAGCCAGTCGAAACCAATCAAGAATAATGTTTTCCCTATTTTCAAACAGACAGGTTTTCATATTGATGTCAAACAGTACTTACAGTGAGTAGATCATTTTTGGGAAAACTTTTGCTTAATGCATTTGATTAAGCTAGCTTTCATGTTAATTATTTTCACAATGCTCAGAATACATTATACCTTGTACTCCTTAAAGTAAACCTTGTAACTGGAGACTGATACAATACATACATTGAGTCAATGTGAGTCAAACACTTCCCAACAACCCTCAGCAATCCTCCAACAAACCTCCATCTCGACCATGCCACACTATTCTCCCCTCTAGAACCCATTTAATTTGGGCGCCCCATTGTTTCCCAAACGATCCGGGAGGACCCTGGAACAACACACGGATTACAACCGTCAATTAAGGAGAGAAGAAACCCTTTATTTCAGTACCAGTGCTAAATCCAAAATCCCCCAAAGTCTTAAAGGACTTTACTGGGTCTTTCCACTGTAGTTTTAATCTGCATTTAGCTACGGCTGTTTGCTACACCCACACCGGGAGAAGCTCCAACGGGTGTCCAATGTGAGCCAGTGATTTGTAGCCCAAACAGGGAGATTGGGTTGAAGCCTCCTGTGACAGCCCAGGGAGAAAGGGGGGTGGGGGGAAGGGGGTCAGGAGACATGGAGTTGTAATGATATACCTTGATTAAACTACAAGAAAATCAGATATGATACTGTAAGGGCTCAATTGGAACCTGCATAAGGGTAATAACGTAGTACTGTAGGTACAGTAGTTCTCCCCATGGTCAAATAAAACCACAGAATGATATTGGGTGCTGTAAAATTACTACTACTATGACTAATACTACTACTACAACTACTATTACAACAACCGTAATACTACTAGAAGTACAAATAATAAAGAAATTGAGTTCATAGCTCTATGGGTTCATTTAATTTCCACCCTGAGAGCCCATGGTATTAATCATCCCGGCAGAATGATTTTTGAAACAAATTGTTGGCTATTGTTCTTTTTCACATGGGTCATGCACAGAGGTGTGACGCTAGGACCCCAGGTCAATTCTCCATTTTAGATTTAGGTCAATGACGCATGTGGGTATACATGTAGGTCACTAGAGAACATATATTGCTTGATTGGAGCTAACAAGTCAAGGTAGCCCTTCTGTCTCCAAATTAATCTGAACCACCAAGCTACCAATGGTGCAGAGGGTTTGGTGAGAAAGCCATCATGTGAAATGATCTCAAATACAGCTTACAAAATGGGTTAGTATTTTGATAAATACAGTAGAGTGCCTTAAAATAGCGCTATGATATCACACATCTTGGAGTGCTGTCTTACATAAGGAGATTTAAAAAGGTCTATTCAAATGTAATGGACCTCTCTGGCACACTGCACTTGCACTAACGTGCTCACACACACACGTACAGACACACATGCGCACACGCGAGTACACACACACGGAGGAGGCAGAGCCAAATGGACAACCTGTGTTTCCACTCTCCTCTCCATCAGGCTCCCAGTGCCAATGTTAATTAAAGCTGTAGAGATGGGGCCCGTCTGAGACTCCCCACCCACAGCAAGGTCACCGAGCCTTTGGTAATGAGGCTTCCACTCAAATGGCACCCTATTCCGTATATAGAGCACTACTTTGGACCGGGGCCCGTAGTGCACTATGTAGGGAATAAGGTGCAATTTGGGACTGCGTCAGAGGCTGGGGATTCTTGGAACCACGGTAGTAGTACAGCATTCTGTCGTTGAGAATATCTGCTTAAATTACTTACAGATAAGATGGCTGAGGGAAATCTACTGAGACATGCAATTATAAATACAATGTTATCCATCTTTTTATTTTGAGTGAATATAAAGCCTGTTTGCTGTCCGTCTTTCTTCCATTTTGACTTCTTCACTTCACTTATTTAGCAGTTGAAATCAAACTAGCGATGTCTACAGGAGAGAGAGAACGAGAGAGTACGAGAGAGAAGAAGAGAGAAGAAGAGAGGATGGTAAAAATAATGAAAGAAAGCATATAGAAGAGAGAAAGAAAGCATTAAAGATTGAGGGTGATATACTGTATAGAAAAAGAGAGAGCGCGAGCAAAGATTTTTTTAAATGGAGCCAGGAATAGAGATAAATTGATGGTCTATTGCAGATTCTCAGAACAAGGCTGTGCAATCCGGTTTCCGAGCTGGTCACGGGTGCACCTCAGCCACGCTCAAGGTACTAAATGATATCATAACCGCCATCGATAAAAGACAGTACTGTGCAGCCGTCTTCATCGACCTGGCCAAGGCATTCGACTGTCAATCACCACATTCTTATTGCCAGACTCAACAGCCTTGGTTTCTCAAATGACTGCCTCACCTGGTTCACCAACTACTTCTCAGATAGAGTTCAGCGTGTCAAATCGGAGGGCCACTATGGGGGTACCACAGGGTTCAATTCTCGGGCCGACTCTGTTCTCTGTATACATCAATGATGCCACTCTTGCTGTGGGTGATTCCTTGATCCACCTCTACGCAGACAACACTATTCTGTATACATCTGTCCCTTCATTGGACACTGTGTTAACAAACCTCCAAACGAGCTTCAATGCCATACAACACTTATTCCGTGGCCTCCAACTGCTCTTAAATGCTAGTAAACAACATGCATGCTCTTCAACCAAATATGTGGACAACTACAAATACATAGGTGTCTGGCTAGACTGTAAACTCTCCTTCCAGACTCATATTAAGCTTCTCCAATCCAAAATTAAATCTAGAATCGGCTTCCTATTTCGCATCAAAGCCTCCTTCACTCACGCTGCCAAACATACCCTCGTAAAACTGACTATCCTTCTGATCCTCGACTACGGCGATTAAATTTACAAAATAGCTTCCAACACTCTACTCAGCAAACTGGATGCAGTCTATCACAGTGCCATCCGTTTTGTCACCAAAGACCAATATACCACCCACCACTGCGACATGTATGCTCTCATTAGCTGGTACTCGCTACATATTCGTCGCCAAACCCACTGGCTCCAGGTCATCTACAAGTTTTTGCTCGGTAAAATACAATGTATTCTATCTGACAGTGTTTGCCTTAATGCTAAGACACTGCAGGTGTTTTGTAAATAGAAATAACTAGATAAGGCCTATGAAAAACTTGTCTCGGGGGGAGGGGGGGGGGGGGGGGGGGGGGGGGGGGGGGTTACTGCATAACAGTAGATCACATTTACATATTAAAGCAGAGTAGTTTGCAACCTCTGAAAAGTACCTGGCTATATTTGAGTGCTTTTAGGCTTGGGAAATAATCAGGCATGAATTAAGAGGCGGTGGACTCAGCAACGTTTGGGACTCAACAACGTTTGGGACTCAATAACGTTTGGGACTCAACAACGTTTGGGACTCAGCAACATTTGGGACTCAGCAACATTTGGGACTCAACAACGTTTGGGACTCAGCAACATTTGGGACTCAACAACGTTTGGGACTCAACAACGTTTGGGACTCAACAACATTTGGGACTCAGCAACGTTTGGGACTCAATAACGTTTGGGACTCAACAACGTTTGGGACTCAGCAACATTTGGGATTCAACAACGTTTGGGACTCAACAACGTTTGGGACTCAACAACATTTGGGACTCAGCAACGTTTGGGACTCAACAACGTTTGGGACTCAACAAAGTTTGGGACTCAACAACGTTTGGGACTCAACAACATTTGAGACTGAGAAATATTTGCTATTACAAGCAGTTAATAGGGGGGAGTCTAAAGATACAGGAGCCTGTAGGAGCCATGGAGCAATGCTGGAAGGCATGACACGTTAGTCACTGCTACTGTTACAGGTGTGTGTGTGTTACAGTTCTCTCTCTCTCTCTCTGTGTGTGTGTGTGTGTGTGTGTGTGTGTGTGTGTGTGTGTGTGTGTGTGTGTGTGTGTGTGTGTGTGTGTGTGTGTGTGTGTGTGTGTGTGTGTGTGTGTGGCTATTGGCCAGGCGTGAAGCAGCAAGGCTTTATGGGATATCGATAGGACATGATTAGTGGGTCGGCCTGAGGTCAGGCAGATTGATGAATGAGCCGTGAATACCCACCCCACCCCCCCCGAACCTAAACATTATCCCAACTGGGGTTGCAAAGGGAGGGTATATTACTGGTACATTTCTAAGTTTACCAGTAAACTACCAGAATTTTGGTAACTTTCAAGTTAGATTATATATATTTTTTTGCATGACATCTACTGGCATTTTTGGGTACTTCAGATTATCACAGATGTCTAATTATTTCTGCCCGTTTTACCTTATCACGTGTAAAATATATAAAATAATCAAATAAGATAAAAACTCTAATAACAAAACATTTAAAAATATGATAAAAAAATTATAATAATAAAAAAATAAAAAAATAGAATGACAAAGCTGTAAAACATGATCCTAAATATAAACTATCATCTTAGTGAATACCATTGGTGTTTAATATGAGGGTTTCAACATGAAATAGTCTGTATATTTTACATTTGTATTTATTTTACTATGACAATATGTGTTTGTTGCAAATGTTTTGGTGTGAAAAAAGTCAATAGAATTGGATGAGTTACAGAGTTAATTGAAAATAATGGCAATGTTGATTCTACGTGTTTTCTCCTGACCGATATGGTCTATTCACTAGAAACTGGACAATATGGACACAGATATAAAAAATGAATATGATATATGATTTTTTTTTTTATAAGTTATTCAAGTATAAATGACCAATGTTACCATAGATTGACATAGATTACCTGTTAATTACCAAAATTGCAGAAGATTCCATTAACTTTAATAAATAAACAGTAGTTTCACAACCCTAATCCAAACAGAACGCAAACGGTCAAAGTAAGGACACTGATGACACACAAAGTGGTTGAAAGTCAATCCAACTATCTGTGAAGGTAGTCTACAGGTAGTCTACAGTGCCTGGTAACAACAGTAGCATTTAACAAAACCCACAATCATTTTTTAAAAAGAGCCACTACATAAATAAATAAATACATTTGACTGAACTGAGAATGGCACATATTATATGGAGTGAAGAACATAGATGAAGTGGACAAATCTTACCAACGCCTCAAAAATAACACACCTCAGTCTTTTTTCGTTGACACAATCCAGAATTCAAGAACATTACTGGACGATACCTCAGACACCATGCAGTATGTGAGACCATTATTGGATGATACCTCAGACACCATGCAGTATGTGGGACCATTATTGGACGATACCTCAGACACCATGCAGTATGTGAGACCATTATTGGACGATACCTCAGACACCATGCAGTATGTGAGACCATTATTGGATGATACCTCAGACACCATGCAGTATGTGAGAGCATTACTGGATGATACCTCAGACACCATGCAGTATGTGAGACCATTATTGGATGATACCTCAGACACCATGCAGTATGTGAGACCATTATTGGATGATACCTCAGACACCATGCAGTATGTGAGACCATTATTGGACGATACCTCAGACACCATGCAGTATGTGAGACCATTATTGGACGATACCTCAGACACCATGCAGTATGTGAGAACATTACTGGATGATACCTCAGACACCATGCGTTGTGGATTAACAGTGTTGTTGTTGATCAGTGCACCATGCAGTAGCTATGTTGTGGCCATTCAGGTATATTCAATCATCAGCAGAGGCATTTGACACCCAGAGGGCAAGCTCAGCTTGAGCTAATGGAAAGGGAGAGATGTGACCATATACTGTCTACAGCTAGGCCCATTAACAGCCTATCACCCATATACTGTCTACAGCTAGGCCATTAACAGCCTATCACCCATATACTGTCTACAGCTAGGCCATTAACAGCCTATCACCCATATACTGTCTACAGCTAGGCCCATTAACAGCCTATCACCCAAATACTGTCTACAGCTAGGCCATTAACAGCCTATCACCCGTATACTGTCTACAGCTAGGCCCATTAACAGCCTATCACCCATATACTGTCTACAGCTAGGCCATTAACAGCCTATCACCCATATACTGTCTACAGCTAGGCCATTAACAGCCTATCACACATATACTGTCTACAGCTACATTAACAGCATATCACCCATATACTGTCATCAGCTATATTAACAGCATATCAATCAATCAATCAATCACATTTTATTGGTCAAATACACATAGTTAGCAGATGTTAATGCATGTGTAGCTTCGAGTTCCGACCATGCAGTAATACTTAACAAGTAATCTAACAATTCCACAACAACCACCTAATACACACAAATCTAAAGAGATGGAATAAGAAAATGTACATATAAATATATAGATGAGTGATGACCGAGCGGCAGAGGCAAGATGCAAAAGATGGTACAGTATATACATATGAGATGAGTATGTAAGATATGTAAACATTATTAAAGTGACCAGTGATCCATTTAATAAAGTGGCCAATGATTTCGAGTCAGTATGTAGGCAGCAGCCTCTCTGTGTTGGTGATGGCTGTTTAACAGTCTGATGGCCTTGAGATAGAGGCTGTTTTTCAGTCTCTCGGTCACAGCTTTGATTCACCTGTACTGACCTCGCCTTCTGGATGGTATGAACAGGCAGTGGCTCGGGTGGTTGTTGTCCTTGAGGATCTTTTTGGCCTTCCTGTGACATCGGGTGCTTTAGGCGTCCTGGAGAGCAGGTAGTTTGCCCCCAGTGATGCGTTGTGCAGACCGCACCACCCTCTGGAGAGCCTTGCAGTTGTGGGAGGTGTAGTTGCTGTACCAGGCGGTGATACAGCTCGACAGGATGCTCTCGATTATGCATCTGTACAATTTTGTGAGGGTTTTAGGTGACAAGACAAATTTCTTCAGCCTCCTGAAGTTGAAGAGGTGCTGTTGCACCTTCTTCACCAGACTGTCTATGTGGGTAGAGCCTTTTTTGTCCGTGATGTGTATGCCGAGGAACTTAAAACTTTCCACTCTCCACTGCTGTCCTGTCGATGTGGATAGTGAGCGTGCTACCTCTGCTGTTTCCTGAAGTCCACGATCATCTCCTTTGTTTTGTTGATGTTAATTGAGAGGTTGTTTTCCTGACACCACATTCCAAGTGCCCTCACCTCCTTCCTGTAGGCTGTCTCGTCATTGTTGGTAATCAAGCCCACTACTGTTGTGTCGTCTGCAAACTTGATGATTGAGTTGGAAGCGTGCATGGCCACGCAGTCATGGGTGAACAGGGAGTACAGGAGGGGGCTTAGCATGCACCCTTGTGGGGCCCCAGCGTTGAGGATCAGCGATGTGGATTTGTTGTTTCCTACCTTCACCATCTGGGGGCGGCCAGTCAGAAATTCCAGGACCCAATTGCAAAGGGCGGGGTTGAGACCCAGGGCCTCAAGCTTAATGATGAGCTTGGATGGTACTATGGTGTTAAATGCTGAGCTGTGGTCGATGAACAGCATTCTTACATAGGTATTCATCTTGTCCAGATGGGATAGGGTAGTGTGCAGTGTGATGGTGATTGCATCATCTGTGGACCTATTGGGGTGGTGTGCAAATTGAAGTGGGTCTAGGATGGCAGGTAAGGTGGAGTTGATATGATCCTTGACTAGTCTCTCAAAGCACTTCATGATGACAGAAGTGAGTGCTAAGGGGCAATAGTTATTTAGTTCAGTTATCTTTCCTTCTTGGGTATTGGGACAATGGTGGCCATCTTGAAGCATGTGGGGACAGCAGATTGGGATAGGGAGAGATTGAATATGTCTGTAAACACAGCAGCCAGCCGGTCTGCGCCTGCTCTGAGGACACGGCTAGGGATGCTGTCATGGGCCGGCATCCTTGCGAGGGTTAACACGTTTAAACGTCTCACTCACGCTGGCCACGGATAAGGAGAGGGGGTAGCGAGTCGCGTCGGTGGCATTGTATTATCCTCAAAGTAGGCAAAGAAGGTGTTTAGCTTGTCTGGAAGCAAGACGTCTGTGTCCGTGATGTGACAGTTTTTTTTTTGTAGTCCGTGATTGCCTGTAGACCCTGCCACATACGTCTCATGTCTGAGATGTTGAATTGGGTCTCCACTTTGTCCCTATACCGACATTTCGCTTGTTTGATTGCCTTGCGGAGGGAATAACTACACTGTTTATATTCGTCCATATTCCCAGTCATCTTTCCAGGGTTAAATGCGGTGGTTCGTGCTTTCAGTTTTGCGTGAATGCCGCCTTCTATCCACGGTTTCTGGTGAGGGTAGGTTTTAATTGTCACAGTGGGTACAACTACACTTCCTTATAAAATCACTCACTGAATCAGTGTATAAATAAATATTATTCTCTGAGGCTTCCCGGAACATTTCTCAATCCGCGTGATCAAAACAATCTTGGAGTGTGGATTCCGATTGGTCAGACAAGCGTTGAATAGTTATTGTCACGGGCACATCCTGTTTGAGTTTCTGCCTACAGGACGGTAGTAGGAAAATGGAGTCGTGGTCGGATTTGCAGAAGTGAGGGCGGGGGAGGGCATTGTATGCATCACGGAAGTTAGAGTAGCAGTGATCCAGTGTCTTGCCCACACGAATACTAGAATCAATATGCTGGTAGAATTTAGGTAGCCTTATTCTCAAATTTGCTTTGTTAAAATCCACAGCTACAAGACATGCAGTCTCAGGATATATGGTTTCCAGTTTGCATAGTCCAGTGAAGTCCATTGAAGTTCCTTTAGGGCTGTCGTGGTATCAGCTTGAGGGGGGATATACACGGATATACACCCATATACTGTCCACAGCTAGGCTCATTAACAGTATATCACCCATATACTGTCCACAGTTTTTTTCACCTTATTTAATCAGGTAGGCTAGTTGAGAACAAGTTCTCATTTACAATTGCAACCTGGTCAAGATAAAGCAAGGTAGTGCAACACAAACAACACACATGGGATAAACAAAAGTACAGTCAATAACACAATAGAAAAATATATCTACAGTTTGTGCAAATGTAGTAAGATTAGGGAGGTAAGGCAATAAACAGGCCATAGTGGCCTAGATGTGCAGAAGATGAATGTGCAAGTAGAGATACTGGGGTGCAAGGGAGCAAAAAAATGTATAACATTATGGGGATGAGGTAGTTGGGTGGCGTATTTACAGAGGTGCTGTGTACAGGTGCAATGCTCGGTAAGCTGCTCTGACAGCTGATGCTTAAAGTTAGTGAGGGAGATATAAGACTCCAGCTTCAGTGATGTTTGCAATTTGTTCCAGTCATTGGCAGCAGAGAACTGGAAGGATAGGTGGCCAAAGGAGGAGTTGGCTTTGGGGATGACCAAAGCTCGTGCTACGGGTGGGTGCTGCTATGGTGACCAGCGAACTGAGATAAGGTGGGGCTTTACCTAGCAAAGACTTACGGATGACCTGGAGCCAGTGGGTTTGGCGACGAATATGAAGCGAGGGCCAGCCAAAGAGATCATACATTTCACAGTGGAGGGTAGTATATGACAGGTTGTCATAGGGAGAGAGATACAGGAGATGGGGAGAGATATGAGAGATGGGGAGAGATACGAGAGATGGGAGAGAGATATGAGAGATGGGGAGAGATATGAGAGATGGGGAGAGATATGAGAGATGGGGAGAGATACGAGAGATGGGAGAGAGATACGAGAGATGGAGGAGAGATATGAGAGATGGGGAGAGATATGAGAGATGGGTAGAGATATGAGAGATGGGGGAGAGATACCAGAGATGGGGGAGAGTTATGAGAGATGGGGGAGAGATATGAGAGATGGGGAGAGATACGAGAGATGGGGGAGAGTTATGAGAGATGGGGGAGAGATATGAGAGATGGGGGAAGAGATGTGGGAGATATACGAGAGATGGGGGAGAGATATGAGAGATGGGGAGAGATACGAGAGATGGGGGAGAGATATGAGAGATGGGGAGAGATATGAGAAATGGGGGAGAGATATGAGAGATGGGGGAGAGATATGAGAGATGGGGAGAGATACGAGAGATGGGGGAGAGATATCAGAGATGGGGGGAGATATCAGAGATGGGGGAGTGATACGAGCGATGGGGGAGAGATATGATAGATGGGGGAGAGATACGATAGATGGGGAGAGATATGAGAGATGGGGGAGAGTTATGAGAGATGGGGGAGAGATACGATAGATGGGGAGAGATATGAGAGATGGGGGAGAGATACGAGAGATGGGGGAGAGTTTTGGGCAGATGGGGGAGAGAAACTAGAGACTGGGGAGAGATATGAGAGATGGGGGAGAGATTTATATGGCATGTCTTTTTGTCATGGAACCACAACCATACGAATAATCAATAAATGACTACCCAATAATTTTAAACAATAAAGTAACTGTTCATTTCATTCATCCATTCATTGTATTTATTTAGCCAGCAAAGTCCACTCAGTAAACAATAGTTTTAGACGGCCCATCGTTCATGCACCTTCTGTGTCCTTTCCCCTATTCAATAATACGTCAAATTGACGTGATTAGACTCACTGCAGGAATGTGTGCGAGCGCACGGTATACCCATATGTATGGGTGTGTCTTGCAGTGTGATGCATCCCAGCATGTATGAATGTGGCAAAACATTCTCCAATTATCTGAAGTCAACTGAAGAAAAAAACGCTAGTCGTCTCAATTTAAACGCTAAAAAGAGAAAATATGTTTGCCTCTGATGCAATTGAACTCTGTGACGTGAAAGTAATGGAGAACATATTGCTGCATGAATTGTCTGCTAAAGGAAGATAATCAGATGCTAGAACAATGGATATCAGCCTGGCTGGTGTCTTTGGCTCAGACTGCACTGATTGACTAAGGAGTCTCTGTACATGCTCGATCGCTTGCACACACACACGCACGCACACTCACACACACACACACATATACATACAGTACTTGCATGCATACACACACACACACACAAATCTATTACGAGTCTCTGCGGGAGCCGGCTCTACCCCTCGCTGGGCTGGTACCATCTGCACCCACACACAGATATCACAATCGATTTCGCAAGGTATCTGCCTCCCATTTATCCACATAGCTGCGAGTGTCGTGGCGGAGGAGTGGAGCGCATTAGAGGGAAGGGAATGGGGGATCGGCTCAATATCTCTCTGCACCTGCGGGAACGAGACAAGGGGAGGAGGGAGAAATAAAGAGACGGATGGGAGCCCACCAGATGGAGAGTACAGCTAGCCACGGAGAAACAAGATACTAATTGAGGGCATTTAACCTCAATTACAGTGATCTAGCTGGCAGGTTGTTTAGAGGCAGTCCTGTAAAATATGATTAGAAAAATAGCTTGTGTTTCTGCCTTGCACTTTTTGTGTGACGGAATTGGATGCATCTGATGGGGATAGGTTACTGTACATACGATGGGAAGTGCCCTCTGTGAGGTAATGGTATATCTCTCTCCTTACTCCCTCTCCCTCTCCCTCTCTCTCCCTCTCAAGCTCTCTCTCTCTCTCTCTCTCTCTCTCTCTCTCTCTCTCTCTCTCTCTCTCTCTCTCACTCTCTCTCTCTCTCACTCTCTCTTCCTCTCCATCTCTCTCTGCATACTCCCTCTATCTCCTTCTCTCTCTCTCCATCGCTCTCTCCTCACTCCCTCTGTATCTCTGTCATTTCTCTCTCCACACACTCCCCCCTCTATCCCTCTCTCTCTCTCTTCTCACTCCCTCTGTATCTCTCCTCTCTCTCTCTCCACACACTTCCCCCCCTCTCTCTCCCTCTCTCTCTCTCTTCTCACTCCCTCTGTATATCAATTCAATTCAAAGGGCTTTATTGGCATGGGAAACATAGGTTTACATTGCCAAAACAAATGAAATAGATATTACAGAAAACATTACACTCACAAAAGTTCCAAAATAATAAATATATATTTTTTATACAGTGTTGTAATGATGAGCAATTAGTTAAAGTACAAAAGGGAAAATAAATATATATTTATATATATATATGGTGTGTGTTCTTCACTGGTTGCCCTTTTCTTGTGGCAACAGGTCACAAATCTTGCTGCTGTGATGGCACACTGGGATTTCACCCAGTAGATATGGGAGTTTATCAAAATTGCATTTGTTTTCACATTTTTTGTGGATCTGTGTCATCTGAAGGAAATATGTGTCTCTAATATGGTCATACATTGGGCAGGAGGTTAGGAAGTGCAGCTCAGTTCCAACTCATTTTGTGGGCAGTGTGCACATTGCCTATCTTCTTTTGAGAGCCAGGTCTGCCTACAGCAGCCTCTCTCAATAGCAAGTCCATGCTCACTGAGTCTGTACATAGTCAAAGCTTTCCTTAAGTTTGGGTCAGTCACAGTCGTCAGGTATTCTGCCACTGTGCTCTCTGTTTCGGGCCAAATAGCATTCTAGCATGCTATGTTTTTTGGTTAATTCTTTCCAATGTTTCAAGTAATGATATTTTTGTTATCTCATGATTTGGTTGGGTTTAATTGTGTTGCTGTCCTGATGCTCTGTAGGGTCTGTGTGTGTTTGTGAGCAGAGCCCCAGGACCAGCTTGCTTAGGGGGCTCTTCTCCAGGTTAATTTCTCTGTAGGTGATGGCTTTGATATAGAAGGTTTGGGAATCACTTCCTTTTAGGTGGTTGTAGAGTTTAACCACTCATTTTCTGGATTTTGATAATTAGCGGGTATCGGCCTAATTCTGCTCTGCATGCATTATTTGGTGTTTAACGGTGTACACAGAGTATAATTTTCTTAATTTGGTGTTTGTCCCATTTTGTGAATTCTTGGTTGGTGAGCGGATCCCAGACCTCACAACCATTAAGGGAAATGTGTTCTATAACTAATTCAAGTATTTGTAGCCAGATCCTAATTGGTGTGTGTAGTAACCAAAAAAGTTGTACATTTTTAAACGCAATCAACAGGTGTGCCTTGTTAAAAGTTCATTTGTGGAATTTATTTCCTTCCTAATGTTTGAGCCAATCAGTTGTGTTGTGACAAGGTAGGGGTGGTTTACAGAAGATAGCCTATTTGGTAAAAGACCAAGTCCATATTATGGCAAGAAAATCTCAGATAAGCAAAGAGGAACAACAGTCCATCATTACTTTAAGACATGAAGGTCAGTCAATGCAGAAAATTTCAAGAACGTTGAAGTGCAGTCACAAAAACCATCAAGTGCTGTGATGAAACTGTCTCTCACGAGGACCACCACAGGAAAGGAAGACCCAGAGTTAGTTCATTAGAGTTAACTGCACCTCAGATTGCAGCCCAAATAAATGCTTCACAGAGTTCAAGTAACAGACACATCTCAACATCAACTGTTCAGAGGAGACTGCTTGAATCAGGCCTGAATTGCGGCAAAGAAACCACTACTAAAGGACACCAATAATATGAAGAGAATTGCTTGGACCAAGAAACATGAGCAAAGACATTAGACGGTGGAAATCTGTTCTTTGGTCTGATGAGTCCAAATTTGAGATTTTTGGTTCCAACCGCCGTGTCTTTGTGAGACGCGGAGTAGGTGAACGGATGATCTACGCATGTGTGGTTCCCACCGTGAAGCATGGAGGAGGAGGTGTGATGGTGTGGGGGTGCTTTCCTGGTGACACTGTCAGTGATTTATTTAGAATTCAAGGCACATGTAACCAGCATGGCTACCACATCATTATGCAGAGATACTCCATCCCATCTGGTTTGCGCTTAGTGGGACTATCATTTGTTTTTCAACAGGACAATGACTCAACACACCTCCAGGCTGTGTAAGGGCTATTTTACCAGGAAGGAGAATGATGGAGTGCTGCAACAAATGACATGGCCTCCACAATCACCCGACCTCAACCCAATTGAGATGGTTTGGGATGAGTTGGACCGCAGATTGAAGGAAAAGTTCTCGGAACATCTGAAAATGGATGTTAAAGAACTGATTTTACCATTAAAAGACTCCAAAAAAATGGCCAATCATTTCAGGTCCAGTACCAGTACTACTGGCCTACTGGCTAAAAGATTATTCTAGCTCTGCAGGAGTCACTTTTATAGATAATTTTGACACCTTCTAGAAACAGAAGATACTCTACTGGAATGACGGAATCTATCCAAATCCTGTCCATGCATTTTTTAAATTTTACCCCCTTTTCTCCCCAATTTCTTGGTATACAATTGTTAGTAGTTACTATCTTGTCTCATCGCTACAACTCCCGTACGGGCTCGGGAGAGATGAAGGTCGAAAGCCATGCGTCCTCCAAAACACAACCCAACCAAGCCGCACTGCTTCTTAACACAGCGCGCATCCAACCAGGAAGCCAGCCGCACCATGGTGTCGGAGGAAACACTGTGCACCTGGCGACCTGGTTAGAGTGCACTGTGTCTGGCCCGCCACAGGAGTCGCTAGTGCGCGATGAGACAAGGATATCCCTACCGGCCAAACCCTCTCTAACCCAGATGTCGCAAGGCCAATTGTGCGTCGCCCCATGGACCTCCCGGTCGCGGCCGGCTGCGACAGAGCCTGGCCTCGAACCCAGAGTCTCTGGTGGCATACCACTGCGCCACCCGGGAGGCCGTCCATGCATTTCAAGGCTGCGTCAAAACAATGACCTATCAATGACCCAAGACCAGCTCAGCTAATCCCTACCATTGTGACAATGAGTCGTCATAATGCTGCATTAAATGTACATTATCCTAGGGGCGTTGGCAGACACAATGTAAGTAACTTAATTTATGTCCCCCTAATTCCCCCGAATACCTTTGCTATTGAATGCAGTAATCATGAACCAGAGTTACACTGTTAGCACTGAGGCAGTGTGCCCTAGTAGGAAGACCACTTTATGCAGCTCACCCTGCACTATCAAGTCTCCTTCTGATAAGCTTCCCAGTAAAGTGTTAAAAACAATCAAGCAACCCAGAAAAGTGCAGAAGATAGCCCATATTAACATATGCAGCCTGATAAACAAGGTCCGTGAAGTCAATAACTTGCTTGTATCAGATTACATTCCTATTCTGCTTATCTCTGAAACTCACTTAGATAATACCTTTGATGATACAGTGGTATCAATACATGGTTATAACATTTACCGAAAACACAGAAGTGCCAACGGGGCGGTGTTGCGGTCTATATAAAGAACCTGAAATGCTTGATAATGTATGTGATATCAACGGAGAAGTATATTGTCTGGGTGACTTAAAAATGTACTTGCTCTCATCAAGCTGCCTACTCAATAAAAAACTTCAAACTGTAACCAGTGCCTGCAACCTGGTTCAGGTTGTCAGTCAACCTACAAACAGCACAGGAATGAAACCATCCACATGTATTGATCACATCTTTACTAATGCTGCAGAAACTTGCTTTAAAGCAGTTTCCAAATCTATAGGATGTAGTGAACACAATATAATAGCCATATCAAGGAAAACCAAAGTTCCAAAGGCTGGGCCTAATATAGTGTATAAGAGGTCATACAATAAGTTTTGTAGTGATCCATATGTTGTTGATGTAAAGATGTGTTGGTCTATGGTGTGTAACGAGGAGCAACCAGATGCTTGCACTTGACAAATTTATGAAATTGCTTATCCCAGTTACTAATAAGAGCGCACCCATTAAGAAAATGACTGTAAAAACTGTTAAATCCCTTTGAATTAATGAAGAATTAAACAATTGTTGAGCGGAATGAGGCAAAAGGTCAGATAAGTCTGGCAGACAACTGACTGGCAAACGTTCTGCAAATTAAGAAATCATAGATACATGACCAATTATATAAAGAATTACAGTAAAAAGCTTTAGAGCACCTTAAATGACATTTTAGGGAAAAAAGCCAACTCGGCTCCATCAGTCAAAGAGGGTCTTGGGAAAATTGCAGTTGGCTCAGAACAGGGCAGCACGGCTGGCCCTTAAAAGTACACGGAGAGCTAACATTAATGACATGCATGTCAATTTCTCCAAGCTCAAAGTGGAAGAGAGATTGACTTCCTCATTACTTGTTTTTGTAGGTACCGAGCTGTCTGTTTAAAATACTAGCACACAAATACTAGCTCGGACAACAATGCATACCCCACAAGATATGCCACCAGGGGTCTCTTCACAGTCCCCAAGTCCAGAACAGACTATGGGAGGTGCACAGTACTACATAGAGCCATGACTACATGTAACTCTATTCCACATCAGGTAACTGATGCAAGCTGTAGAATCAGATTTAAAAAGCAGGTAAAACTACACCTTATGGAATAGTGGGACTGTGAAGTAACACAAACATAGGCACAGACACATGAATACAAACACATGATAACATACACACTATGCACACACGTTCAGATGGATTTTGCGTTGAAGATATGTGGATGTGGTAGTGGAGTATGGGCCTGTGTTGTGAATTCTGAAATTAATGTATTGTAATTAATGTTTATAAAATTGTATAACTGCCTTAACTTTGCAAAAGGAAAAATACAAATACAACATACAACATACAAATATGTTAGAACTCCTTCAAGACTGTTGGAAAAGCATTCCAGGTGAAGCTGGTTGAAAGAATGCCAAGCGTGTGCAAAGCTATCATCAAGCCAAATGGTGGCTACTTTGAAGAATCTCAGATTTGGATTTGTTTAACACTTCTTTGGTTACTACATGATTTCATATGTGTTATTTCATAGTTCTGATGTCTTCACTATTATCCTACAATGTAGAAAACAGTAAAAAATAAAGAAAAACCCTGGAATGAGTAGGTGTGTCCAAACTCAAGCTGCATCCCTGTCTCACCCCACAGCCTGTTGAAAGAAATTGTTTTTTTTTCTTCAATTTTAACAGCACACTTGTTGTTTGTGTATATGTATTTTATAATGTCGTCTGTTTTCCCCCCAACATTTTCAATAGCAGTTCCCCATGCCAAATTCTCTTTCTCTCTCTCTCTCTCTCTCTCTCTCTCTCTCTCCTCATTTCCTCTCTCCAAACTCCCTCTGTATCTCTCTCTCCACACTCCCTCTCCCTCTCTCTCTTCACACTCCCTCTGCCTCTCTCTCTCCACACTCCCTCTCCCTCTCTCTCTTCACACTCCCCTCTGTATCTCTAAGAGACAGGGATCAGGTTACAGAGAATCCCTCTGCACTGAGCCGCAGCCAGTTTTAATTGTCATTGCATGAAGGCCTTGCCTCGCATGCATACAGTGATAGAGTCCATTCACTATCAGGTCTTGGTGAATTACTTTGATATTCTCTAAAGTTGACCATAGTTAGACAGCTCATCACTAAGCTAAGGACCCTGGGACTAAACACCTCCCTCTGCAACTGGATCCTGGCCTTCCTGACAGGCCACCCCCAGGTGTTAAGGGTAGGTAACAACACAGCCACCACACTGATCCTCAACACGGGGGCCCCTCAGGGGTGAGTGCTCAGTCCCCTCCTGTACTCCCTGTTCACTCATGACTGCATGGCCAGGCACGACTCCAACAACATCATCAAGTTTGCCGATGACACAACAGTGGTAGGCTTGATCACCAACAACGATGAGACAGCCTATAGGGAGGAGGTCAGAAACCTGGCTGTGTGGGCCAAGGACAACAACCTCTCCCTCAACATGATCAAGACAAATGAGATGATTGTGGACTACAGGAAAAAGAGGACCGAGCACACCCTCATTGTCTTCGACGGGGCTGCAGTGGAGCAGGTTGAGAGCTTCAAGTTCCTTGGTGTCCACATCACCAACAAACTAACATGGTCCAAGCACAAGACAGTCGTGAAGATGGCACGACAATACCTATTCCCCCTCAGGAGACTGAAAAGATTTGGCATGGGTCCTCAGATCCTCAAAAGGTTCTACAGCTGCACCACCGAGAGCATCTTGACTGGTTGCATCACTGCCTGGTATGGCAACTGCTCGGCCTCCGACCGCAAGGCACTACAGAGAATAGTGCGTACTGCCTAGTACACCACAGGGGCCAAGCTTCCCGCCATCCAGGACCTCTACACCAGGCGAAGAAGAAGGCCCTAAAAATTGCCAAAGACACAGCTACCCTAGTCATATACTGCTCTCTCTGCTACCGCATTGGCAAGCGGTACCGGAGCGCCAAGTCTAGGTCCTAGAGGCTTCTTAACAGCTTCTACCCCCAAGCCATAAGACGCCTGAACAGCTAATCAAAGGGCTACCCAGACCCCTCTTTGACGCTGCTGCTACTCTCTGTTATTATCTATGCATGGTCACTTTAACTCTACCTACATGTACATATTACCTCAATTACCTCGACTAACCAACCGGTGCCCCCTGTACATTGACTCTGTACCGGTACCCCCTGTATATAGTCTCGCTATTGTTATTTTACTGCTGCTGTTTAATTATGTTACTTTTATTTCTTACTTTAAAAAAATATATATGTCACTGTATGCTGTAGCGTTAAGATGTATCCTTCACTAGAACTAAGTGGCCAAGCCATAAGACTCCTGAACATCTAATCAAATGGCTACCCAGACTATTTGCATTGCCCCCCCCCCCTCTATTACACCGCTGCTACTCCCTGTTTTTATATATGCATAGTCACTTTAATAACTCTACCTACATGTACATATTACCTCAATTACCTCGACTAACCGGTGCCCCCTATACATTGACTCTGTACTGGTACCCCCTGTATATAGTCTCGCTATTGTTATTTTACTGCTGCTGTTTAATTACTTGTTACTTTAATTTTCTATTTTTCTACTTTTCTATTTTTACTTAACACGTTTTTCTTCTTAACTTCTAAAATCATTAATGGTTAAGGGCTTGTAAGTAAGCATTTCAATGTAAGGTCTTTGTATTTGGTGCATGTGACAAATAACATTTGATTTGATTTGATTTCACATGCCCTTTGGGCCCTTGTCAAATGTAGTGCACTATATATTCCCTTGTGTGATTAAATGTGTAGTAGCCTAATGACAGTGTAGGCAAGAGGAGAATGATGGTGACGTTACTAGACACCATAATGTCTTGTTATGACACTACATTAACATATTAATCATATCAAGTGCATTAAGTCATTATTCCAACGTGCAGAAAAATACACAGCTATTTATGAGGAGTATGACATACATACAGAACAGTCACCTCACCCACAAACTCCTTTCCTTTTCAGCAAGCAATTTGTCAGAGAAGACTGTGTGTGTGTGTGTGTGTGTGTGCGTGTGTGTGTGTGTGTGCGTGTCTGTGTGAGTGTATGTGTGTGTGCACATTCTGTATGTGCCTGGAATGGCCAACATAACAGGCCTGTGACATCAATCTATAATAGGTGTAGTCTGTCACCACGCCATCTCGGGATGAAAAGGAGGAGAGAGGGATGAGAAAAGGAGGAGGGTTTGACGCGGCATCGCCCTGTGATCCACTAAAGGACTCTGCATATCGATCATGTGACCTTGGAGGAGATGGAGGCGGTGGCTGTACATATCATTCTCCCACTATAATATATCTACTGCTGTACATATCATTCTCCCACTATAACATATCAACTGCTGTACATATCATTCTCCCACTATAATATATCTACTGCTGTACATATCATTCTCCCACTATAATATATCTACTGCTGTACATATCATTCTCCCACTATAATATATCTACTGCTGTACATATCATTCTCCCACTATAATATATCTACTGCTGTACATATCATTCTCCCACTATAATATATCTACTGCTGTACATATCATTCTCCCACTATAATATATCTACTGCTGTACATATCATTCTCCCACTATATTATATATACTGCTGTACATATCATTCTCCCACTATAATATATCTACTGCTGTACATATCATTCTCCCACTATAACATATCTACTGCTGTACATATCATTCTCCCACTATAACATATCTACTGCTGTACATATCATTCTCCCACTATATTATATATACTGCTGTACATATCATTCTCCCACTATATTATATATACTGCTGTACATATCATTCTCCCACTATAATATATCTACTGCTGTATATATCATTCTCCCACTATAATATATCTACTGCTGTACATATCATTCTCCCACTATAATATATCTACTGCTGTACATATCATTCTCCCACTATAATATATCTACTGCTGTACATATCATTCTCCCACTATAACATATCTACTGCTGTGCATATCATTCTCCCACTATAATATATCTATTGCTGTACATATCATTCTCCCACTATAATATATCTACTGCTGTACATATCATTCTCCCACTATAATATATCTACTGCTGTACATATCATTCTCCCACTATAATATATCTACTGCTGTACATATCATTCTCCCACTATAATATATCTACTGCTGTACATATCATTCTCCCACTATAATATATCTACTGCTGTACATATCATTCTCCCACTATAATATATCTACTGCTGTACATATCATTCTCCCACTATAATATATCTACTGCTGTACATATCATTCTCCCACTATAATATATCTACTGCTGTACATATCATTCTCCCACTATAATATATCTACTGCTGTACATATCATTCTCCCACTATAATATATCTACTGCTGTACATATCATTCTCCCACTATAATATATCTACTGCTGTACATATCATTCTCCCACTATAACATATCTACTGCTGTACATATCATTCTCCCACTATAATATATATACTGCTGTACATATCATTCTCCCACTATAATATATCTACTGCTGTACATATCATTCTCCCACTATAATATATCTACTGCTGTACATATCATTCTCCCACTATAACATATCTACTGCTGTATATATCATTCTCCCACTATAATATATCTACTGCTGTACATATCATTCTCCCACTATAATATATCTACTGCTGTACATATCATTCTCCCACTATAACATATCTACTGCTGTACATATCATTCTCCCACTATAATATATCTACTGCTGTACATATCATTCTCCCACTATAATATATCTACTGCTGTACATATCATTCTCCCACTATAATATATCTACTGCTGTACATATCATTCTCCCACTATAATATATCTACTGCTGTACATATCATTCTCCCACTATAATATATCTACTGCTGTACATATCATTCTCCCACTATAATATATCTACTGCTGTACATATCATTCTCCCACTATAATATATCTACTGCTGTACATATCATTCTCCCACTATAATATATCTACTGCTGTACATATCATTCTCCCACTATAATATATCTACTGCTGTACATATCAATCTTAGTATATATTGTGTAAATACATCCGGTGATGATAGGTATAGATTGCATTTAGATTACTGTTACAGTGCTATTTGGAATGTTAATAGAATTTGTTCCGACATTTCATGATTTCTTGTTTATTTTAATTATTTTAATTATTTGTGTACTTTTTGACATTTTACTGCATTGTTAGGAGCTACTAATATAAGCATTTCACTGAACCCACTATGACATCTGCTCAACTGTGTGTGTGTGTGTGTGTGTGTGTGTGTGTGTGTGTGTGTGTGTGTGTGTGTGTGTGTGTGTGTGTGTGTGTGTGTGAGAGAGAGAGAGAGAGTGTGTGTGGGCGGTATCAGGATCACAGAGAATAACATATTTTTTATCATTAAGGTACTGATCCGTCTCCTTGTAGTGTCGTACGCCGCTTACCAAGCGTGACGAGTCGTGGAGCACGCGCCCCACCGCAGCACACCTTCAGGTTTTGCATGTGATTACCATGTGCTTAGCATGTGCTTTGAGATCTAGGTTTAGGCTATTGCAGTGGACTGGAGGAAGTGTGTGAGAAGAGCTTGAAGGCTGTTGACCATAGCAGAGCCAGTGTGTCATTATCATTGTGTGTGTTCTATTGTCCCTCTCATCTCTCATCTGACATATTCATCCATCAACCTCTTTTATCCAGCTGTTGACATAGAGAGAGAAAGAGAGAGAGAAAGAGAGAGAGAGAATCACCCTGAACTGAAATTCCATCCCCTGCTTTGTGTGAGAGTGATTTTTTATTTATTTTCTCAATCCTTGATCAAATTAGATTCCGTCTCAGCATAAAGCAAACATAAACATCTCTGGACAAATGTAAATAATGATCTCTACCTGCATAGGGATTTATTGTGTTTCTTTCAATGAAGCCTGTAACTCTGATCGTACCCTATTCCCAATGCAGTGCACTAGTTTAGACCAGGGCTCTTGACATGGTGTAATTAAAACATCAAGTCTCTTGCTGCAGTTACACCACGGGATGGCTTTTTATTTGGAGATTGGGTTGGAGACAAATCCTCTCTATGTATAAATTGAACTGTGGGAGCATAACCTGAAATCTCTCTGTGTTCCTGCTTCCTGTTTTAATGATGAATGAACAGATGGTGAACTGTTCTGTCTCTTCTCCCTCTATCAACGTTCATTCCTCCAGGGAGAGAAGAAGGGATTACATTGCATGAGCTGTTATTTCTCTCTGCTTACTTGGCCATCTCTTCATGGACATCCATCTTCTCAAACACATAGAGTAAACACACACACACACACACACACACACACACACACACACACACACAGTTATCTCACATTCTGATGTTCTCAACCTGGAAAAATGGCGGCCAGTGAAGGTGTTTGGTGTAGCGTGTACGGCCAGGCTCTTTCTCTGAGGAACTACGCACACACTTTACTGCAGCAATAAAGTATTACATTATCCTATACAGAGGTTGTATCCCAGATTGCACCCTATTCCCTATATAGTGCACTGTGTTTGACCATAGCCCTATGGGCCCTTCTCAAAAACAGTGCACTAAAATGATTAAGGTGCCATTTGGGACTCGGAAGAGACTGAGATAGCCCATGATGGTGTGTACACTACATTATCCTATACAGAAACTGAGATGGCCCATGATGGTGTGTACACTACATTATCCTATACAGAAACTGAGATAGCCCATGATGGTGTGTACACTGCATTATCCTATACAGAAACTGAGATAGCCCATGATGGTGTGTACACTACATTATCCTATACAGAAACTGAGATAGCCCATGATGGTGTGCACACTACATTATCCCTTACAGAAACTGAGATAGCCCATGATGATGTGTACACTACATGATCCTATACAGAAACTGAGATAGCCCATGATGGTGTGTACACTACATTATCCTATACAGAAACTGAGATAGCCCATGATGGTGTGTGCACTGCATTATCCTATACAGAAACTGAGATAGCCCATGATGGTGTGTACACTACATTATCCTATACAGAAACTGAGATAGCCCATGATGGTGTGCACACTACATTATCCCTTACAGAAACTGAGATAGCCCATGATGATGTGTACACTACATTATCCTATACAGAAACTGAGATAGCCCATGATGGTGTGTACACTACATTATCCTATACAGAAACTGAGATAGCCCATGATGGTGTGTACACTACATTATCCTGTACAGAAACTGAGATAGCCCATGATGGTGTGTACACTACATTATCCTATACAGAAACTGAGATAGCCCATGATGGTGTGTACACTACATTATCCTGTACAGAAACTGAGATAGCCCATGATGGTGTGTACACTACATTATCCTGTACAGAAACTGAGATAGCCCATGGTGGTGTGTACACTACATTATCCTATACAGAAACTGAGATAGCCCATGATGATGTGTACACTACATTATCCTGTACAAAAACTGAGATAGCCCATGATGGTGTGTACACTACATTATCCTATACAGAAACTGAGATAGCCCATGATGGTGGGTACACTACATTATCCTATACAGAAACTGAGATAGCCCATGTGTGAAAATGCTTTCCTAATAGGCAACCAGAAATCCTGACAGGCAGTTCAGCCTTTAGTGTGCAAACATTAACGTTCCGTTCAGATGTTTCCACACCGAGCTTTTACTGACAAACCGTCTGTAGAGTTGTAGACCTTTGTCCTCATTTGTTTTTTTTTTCTCCCCTATTCGCTGGAGAAACCATTTGCAGCCCATACTTAGGGGACCTTTCCTTTTCAGCCATTTAGTTCAATATGCTTAGTTGCATGTTTTCCCCTGCTTTTCAATTAAATTGTTGATGAGGAGCAAATAAATAAGCAATGAGTACATTTAACAGACACAAACTACAGTAGGCTAGAGGAGGGGGGAAAAATCATGGCTTCTCTGCCAGAGGAAGGAGAGGATCATGGGAACACCCAGATGGCCTGAGAGCTAAACACACCCACCCACACGCAAGCATGCACACACACACACTCTCCTTCGCTCTCTTTACATCTTATTTTGATGCAAAGTGGGACACTTTGTTACAGAGTTACAGAGTTAGAGAGTAACAGAGATACAGAGTTACAGAGTTACAGAGTAACAGAGTTACAGAGTTAGAGTTACAGAGTTACAGAGTTACAGAGTTAGAGTTACAGAGTAACAGAGTTACAGAGTTACAAAGTTACAGAGTAACAGAGTTAGAGTTACAGAGTTACAGAATTAGAGTTACAGAGTTACAGACTAACAGAGTAACATAGTTACAGAGATACAGAGTTACAGAGTTAGAGTTACAGAGTTACAGAGTTACAGAGTTACAGAGTTAGAGTTAGAGTTACAGAGTTACAGAGTTACAGAGTAACAGAGTTACAAAGTTACAGAGTTACAGTTACACAGTTACACAGTTACACAGTTACAGAGTTACAGAGTTACAGAGTTATAGAGTTAGAGTTACAGAGTTACACAGTTACAGAGTTACAGCGCTACAGAGTTACAGAGCTACAGAGTTACAGAGTTACAGAGTTACAGAGTTACAGTTACAGAGTTACAGAGTTAGAGTTACAGAGTTAGAGTTACAGAGTTACAGAGTTAGAGCTACAGAGTTACAGAGTTACAGAGTTAGAGTTACAGAGTTACAGAGTTAGAGTTACAGAGTTATAGTTACAGAGTTACAGAGTTAGAGCTACAGAGTTACAGAGTTACAGAGTTAGAGTTACAGAGTTAGAGTTAGAGTTACAGAGTTAGAGCTACAGAGTTACAGAGTTACAGAGTTAGAGTTACAGAGTTAGAGTTACAGAGTTACAGAGTTACAGAGTTACAGAGTTAGAGTTACAGAGTTACAGAGTTACAGAGTTAGAGTTACAGAGTTAGAGTTACAGAGTTACAGAGTAACAGAGTAACAGAGTTACAGAGTTAGAGTTACAGAGTTACAGAGTTAGAGTTACAGAGTTACAGAGTTACAGAGTTAGAGCGCTACAGAGTTACAGAGCTACAGAGTTACAGAGTTACAGAGTTAGAGTTACAGAGTTAGAGTTACAGAGTTACAGAGTTAGAGTTACAGAGTTAGAGTTACAGTTACAGAGTTAGAGTTAGAGTTACAGAGTTACAGAGTTAGAGTTACAGAGTTACAGAGTTAGAGTTACAGAGTTACAGAGTTAGAGTTACAGAGTAACAGAGTTAGAAAGTTACAGAGTTACAGAGTTACAGAGTAACAGAGTTACAAAGTTACAGAGTTACAGTTACAGAGTTACAGAGTAACAGAGTTACAAAGTTACAGAGTTACAGAGTTATAGAGTTAGAGTTACAGAGTTACAGAGAAACAGAGTTACAAAGTTACAGAGTTAGAGTTACAGAGTTACAGAGTTACAGAGTTAGAGCGCTACAGAGTTACAGAGCTACAGAGTTACAGAGTTACAGAGTTAGAGTTAGAGAGTTAGAGTTACAGAGTTACAGAGTTAGAGTTACAGAGTTAGAGTTAGAGTTACAGAGTTAGAGTTACAGAGTTACAGAGTTAGAGTTACAGAGTAACAGAGTTAGAAAGTTACAGAGTTACAGAGTTACAGAGTAACAGAGTTACAAAGTTACAGAGTTACAGTTACAGAGTTACAGAGTAACAGAGTTACAAAGTTACAGAGTTACAGAGTTATAGAGTTAGAGTTACAGAGTTACAGAGAAACAGAGTTATAAAGTTACAGAGTTACAGAGTTAGAGTTACAGAGTTACAGAGTTACAGAGTAACAGAGTTAGAATTACAGAGTTACAGAGTTACAAAGTTACAGAGTTACAGTTACAGAGTTACAGAGTAACAGAGTTACAAAGTTACAGAGTTACAGAGTTAGAGTTACAAAGTTACAGAGTTAGAGTTACAGAGTTAGAGTTACAGAGTTACAGAGTTAGAGTTACAGAGTTAGAGTTACAGAGTTACAGAGTTAGAGTTACAGAGTTACAGAGTTAGAGCTACAGAGTTACAGAGTTACAGAGTTAGAGTTACAGAGTTACAGAGTTACAGAGTTAGAGTTACAGAGTTAGAGTTACAGAGTTACAGAGTTACAGAGTAACAGAGTAACAGAGTTACAGAGTTACAGAGTTAGAGTTACAGAGTAACAGAGTTACAAAGTTACAGAGTTACAGTTACAGAGTTACAGAGTAACAGAGTTACAAAGTTACAGAGTTAGAGTTACAGAGTGACAGAGTAATAGAGTTACAAAGTTACAGAGTTACAGCGTTACAGAGTTAGAGTTACAGAGTTACAGAGAAACAGAGTTACAAAGTTACAGAGTTACAGAGTTACAGAGTTACAGAGTTAGAGTTACAGAGTTACAGAGTTACAGAGTTACAGAGTTACACAGTTACAGAGTTACACAGTTACAGAGTTAGAGTTAAAGAGTTACAAAGTTACAGGGTTACAGAGTAACAGAGTTAGAATTACAGAGTTACAGAGTTACAAAGTTACAGAGTTAGAGTTACAGAGTTACAGAGTAACAGAGTTACAAAGTTACAGAGTTACAGAGTTAGAGTTACAGAGTTACAGAGTTACAGAGTTAGAGTTACAGAGTTAGAGTTACAGAGTTACAGAGTTACAGAGTTAGAGTTACAGAGTTAGAGTTACAGAGTTACAGAGTTAGAGTTACAGAGTTACAGAGTTAGAGCTACAGAGTTACAGAGTTACAGAGTTAGAGTTACAGAGTTACAGAGTTACAGAGTTAGAGTTACAGAGTTAGAGTTACAGAGTTACAGAGTTACAGAGTAACAGAGTAACAGAGTTACAGAGTTACAGAGTTAGAGTTACAGAGTTACAGAGTTAGAGTTACAGAGTAACAGAGTTACAAAGTTACAGAGTTACAGTTACAGAGTTACAGAGTTCATTAGCAATAAAATAAAAGTCATCTATAGTACTAACTCTTTGAATAGAGAACAGATCTTTCCAATCCATTGAACATAAAGTGTTTGATGATTTTTTTCCTGCATTTGGACTGGTGGAAATGTTCTTTCAGGGGGGAAGGAAGGATGCAGACAGGATGCATTGGCCACTGAAGCAAGGTATTCCATTACTGGGCAACAAGGCTATATGGAATATAATACTACAACGCTGCTGGAGAAGTTACAGTGACTCGCCCAAAATCCTGAGGCTGGGCGGCCCGTAATTGGTTATACAGCCGTGAAAGTGCTCCCTTGAAATCAATATTACTGGCAGACCCATTTCCTCTCTCTCTCTCTCTCTCTCTCTCTCTCTCTCTCTCTCTCTCTCTCTCTCTCTCTCTCTCTCTCTCCCTCCTTCTCTCTCACTCTCTCTCATTCACCAAAAAAAAAAACGAATCCTCAATATTCATTTATAATGTCCTGGAGATTGGGACAGCTCTCTGCGCACATTACACATTTATGTCCTCTCTCCCCATCCCAGTATAAGGAATTACATTTACAGCCCATCAGTGGTCTCTCTCTCTCATCTTTCTATCTCTCTCTGTCTCTCTCTCTCTGTCTTTCTCTCTCTGTCTCTCTCTGTCTCTCTCTCTCATCTTTCTATCTCTCTCTGTCTCTCTCTCTCTGTCTATCTCTCTCTCTGTCTCTCTCTCTCTGTCTCTCATCTTTCTATCTCTCTCTGTCTCTCTCTCTCTGTCTCTCTGTCTTTCTCTCTCTCTGTCTCTCTCTGTCTTTCTCTCTCTCTGTCTGTCTGTCTCTCTCTCTCTCTCTCCCTTTCTCTCTCTCGCTCTCTCTCGACACAGATCTGATCATCACCACTACATGGCTTCCTGTGTGTCACACTATGTCTTGGACTGTGCATACTGTGGTTGTGTACCAAATGGCCCCCTATTCCCTATATAAATGGCACCTTATTCCCTATATAGCAGGCACCCTATTCCCTATATAAATGGCACCCTATTCCCTATATAAATGGAACCATATTCCCTATATAAATGGAACCATATTCCCTTTATAAATGGTACCTTTTTCCCTATATATAGATGGAACCATATTCCCTAAATAGATGGTACCTTTTTCCCTATATATAGATGGAACCATATTTCCTAAATAGATGGTACCTTTTTCCCTATATATAGATGGAACCCTATTCCCTATATAAATGGAACCCTATTCCCTATATATAGATGGAACCATATTCCCTAAATAGATGGTACCTTTTCCCTATATATAGATGGAACCCTATTCCCTATATAAATGGAACCCTATTCCCTATATAAATGGAACCATATTCCCTATATAAATGGAACCATATTCCCTTTATAAATGGTACCTTTTTCCCTATATATAGATGGAACCATATTCCCTAAATAGATGGTACCCTTTTCCCTATATATAGATGGAACCATATTCCCTAAATAGATGGTACCCTTTTCCCTATATAGATGGAACCCTATTCCCTAAATAGATGGTACCTTTTTCCCTATATATAGATGGAACCCTATTCCCTATATAAATGGAACCCTATTCCCTATATATAAATGGAACCCTATTCCCTATATAAATGGAACCATATTCCCTAAATAGATGGTACCTTTTTCCCTATATATAGATGGAACCATATTCCCTAAATAGATGGTACCTTTTTCCCTATATATAGATGGAACCCTATTCCCTATATAGATGGTACCTTTTTCCCTATATATAGATGGAACCATATTCCCTATATAAATGGAACCATATTCCCTTTATAAATGGTACCCTTTTCCCTATATATAGATGGAACCATATTCCCTAAATAGATGGTACCTTTTCCCCTATATATAGATGGAACCATATTCCCTAAATAGATGGTACCTTTTTTCCTATATATAGATGGAACCCTATTCCCTATATAGATGGTACCTTTTTCCCTCTATATAGATGGGGAACCCTATTCTCTAAATAGATGGTACCTTTTCCCCTATATATAGATGGAACCATATTCCCTATATAAATGGTACCTTTTTCCCTATATATGGATGGAACCATATTCCCTAAATAGATGGTACCTTTTTCCCTATATATAGATGGAACCCTATTCCCTAAATAGATGGTACCTTTTTCCCTATATATAGATGGAACCCTATTCCCTAAATAGATGGTACCCTTTTCCCTATATATAGATGGAACCCTATTCCCTATATATAAATGGAACCATATTCCCTAAATAGATGGTACTTTTCCCCTATATATAGATGGAACCCTATTCCCTAAATAGATGGTACCCTTTTCCCTATATATAGATGGAACCCTATTCCCTATATATAAATGGAACCATATTCCCTATATATAAATGGAACCATATTCCCTATATAAATGGTACCCTTTTCCCTATATATAGATGGAACCCTATTCCCTATATATAAATGGTACCTATTCCCTATATATAAATGGAACCATATTCCCTAAATAGATGGTACTTTTCCCCTATATATAGATGGAACCCTATTCCCTAAATAGATGGTACCTTTTTCCCTATATGTAGATGGAACCCTATTCCCTATATATAAATGGAACCATATTCCCTAAATAGATGGTACTTTTCCCCTATATATAGATGGAACCCTATTCCCTATATAAATGGTACCTTTTTCCCTATATATAAATGGAACCATATTCCCTATATAGATGGTACCTTTTTCCCTATATATAGATGGAACCCTATTCCCTAAATAGATGGTACCTTTTTCCCTATATATAGATGGAACCCTATTCCCTAAATAGATGGTACCCTTTTCCCTATATATAGATGGAACCCTATTCCCTAAATAGATGGTACCTTTTTCCCTATATATGGATGGAACCCTATTCCCTAAATAGATGGTACCTTTTTCCCTATATATAGATGGAACCATATTCCCTATATAGATGGAACCCTATTCCCTATATAGATGGAACCCTATTCCCTATATAGATGGAACCCTATTCCCTATATATAAATGGAACCCTATTCCCTATATAAATGGAACCCTATTCCCTATATAAATGGTACCTTTTTCCCTATATATAGATGGAACCATATTCCCTATATAAATGGTACCTTTTTCCCTATATATAGATGGAACCATATTCCCTAAATAGATGGTACCTTTTTCCCTATATATAGATGGAACCATATTCCCTAATTAGATGGTACCTTTTTCCGTATATATAGATGGAACCATATTCCCTAAATAGATGGTACCTTTTTCCCTATATATAGATGGAACCCTATTCCCTATATAAATGGAACCATATTCCCTAATTAGATGGTACCTTTTTCCGTATATATAGATGGAACCATATTCCCTAAATAGATGGTACCTTTTTCCCTATATATAGATGGAACCATATTCCCTATATAGATGGAACCCTATTCCCTATATAGATGGAACCCTATTCCCTATATAGATGGAACCCTATTCCCTATATATAGATGGAACCCTATTCCCTATATAAATGGAACCATATTCCCTAATTAGATGGTACCTTTTTCCGTATATATAGATGGAACCATATTCCCTATATAAATGGTACCTTTTTCCCTATATATGGATGGAACCCTATTCCCTATATAAATGGAACCCTATTCCCTATATAAATGGTACCTTTTTCCCTATATATAGATGGAACCATATTCCCTAAATAGATGGTACCTTTTTCCCTATATATAGATGGAACCCTATTCCCTATATATAAATGGAACCCTATTCCCTATATAAATGGAACCCTATTCCCTATATAAATGGTACCTTTTTCCCTATATATGGATGGAACCATATTCCCTATATAAAAATGGAACCCTATTCCATATATAAATGGAACCCTATTCCCTATATAGATGGAACCCTATTCCCTATATAAATGGAACCCTATTCCCTATATAGATGGAACCCTATTCCCTATAAAGATGGAACCATATTCCCTATATATAAATGGAACCCTATTCCCTATATAAATGGAACCCTATTCCCTATATAGATGGAACCCTATTCCCTATATAGATGGAACCCTATTCCCTATATAAATGGAACCCTATTCCCTATATAGATGGAACCCTATTCCCTATATAGATGGAACCCTATTCCCTATATAGATGGAACCCTATTCCCTATATAGTCCACACATATCCTGTGGCTGCACTGGATTTCAGCTTGACAAACAGAAGTGAACAGATGAGTTACTGATGAGCTAGTACTGCAATGTTTCATACATGATGTCCGTGACATTTAACATTTTATTTAATTTTAGCTGTTCACAAGGCTGAATAATATTGTTATAAGAAAGTACAAGAAAAATATTCTGTTGAAAACGCCTAACCCCCACCTCTAAACTGGCATTGTAACAGGAACTCCCCAAATATTCTGTTGAAAACGCCTAACCCCCACCTCTAAACTGGCATTGTAACAGGAACTCCCCAAATATTCTGTTCAAAACGCCTAACCCCCACCTCTAAACTGGCATTGTAACAGGAACTCCCCAAATATTCTGTTCAAAACGCCTAACCCCCACCTCTAAACTGGCATTGTAACAGGAACTCCCCAAATATTCTGTTCAAAACGCCTAACCCCCAGCTCTAAACTGGCATTGTAACAGGAACTCCCCAAATATTCTGTTCAAAACGCCTAACCCCCACCTCTAAACTGGCATTGTAACAGGAACTCCCCAAATATTCTGTTCAAAACGCCTAACCCCCACCTCTAAACTGGCATTGTAACAGGAACTCCCCAAATATTCTGTTCAAAACGCCTAACCCCCACCTCTAAACTGGCATTGTAACAGGAACTCCCCAAATATTCTGTTCAAAACGCCTAACCCCCACCTCTAAACTGGCATTGTAACAGGAACTCCCCAAATATTCTGTTCAAAACGCCTAACCCCCACCTCTAAACTGGCATTGTAACAGGAACTCCCCAAATATTCTGTTCAAAACGCCTAACCCCCACCTCTAAACTGGCATTGTAACAGGAACTCCCCAAATATTCTGTTCAAAACGCCTAACCCCCACCTCTAAACTGGCATTGTAACAGGAACTCCCCAAATATTCTGTTCAAAACGCCTAACCCCCAGCTCTAAACTGGCATTGTAACAGGAACTCTCCAAATATTCTGTTCAAAACGCCTAACCCCCACCTCTAAACTGGCATTGTAACAGGAACTCCCCAAATATTCTGTTCAAAACGCCTAACCCCCACCTCTAAACTGGCATTGTAACAGGAACTCCCCAAATATTCTGTTCAAAACGCCTAACCCCCACCTCTAAACTGGCATTGTAACAGGAACTCCCCAAATTTTCTGTTCAAAACGCCTAACCCCCACCTCTAAACTGGCATTGTAACAGGAACTCTCCAAATATTCTGTTCAAAACGCCTAACCCCCACCTCTAAACTGGCATTGTAACAGGAACTCCCCAAATATTCTGTTCAAAACGCCTAACCCCCACCTCTAAACTGGCATTGTAACAGGAACTCCCCAAATATTCTGTTCAAAACGCCTAACCCCCAGCTCTAAACTGGCATTGTAACAGGAACTCCCCAAATATTCTGTTCAAAACGCCTAACCCCCACCTCTAAACTGGCATTGTAACAGGAACTCCCCAAATATTCTGTTCAAAACGCCTAACCCCCACCTCTAAACTGGCATTGTAACAGGAACTCCCCAAATATTCTGTTCAAAACGCCTAACCCCCACCTCTAAACTGGCATTGTAACAGGAACTCCCCAAATATTCTGTTCAAAACGCCTAACCCCCAGCTCTAAACTGGCATTGTAACAGGAACTCCCCAAATATTCTGTTCAAAACGCCTAACCCCCACCTCTAAACTGGCATTGTAACAGGAACTCCCCAAATATTCTGTTCAAAACGCCTAACCCCCCCCCCCCCCCCACCTCTAAACTGGCATTGTAACAGGAACTCCCCAAATATTCTGTTCAAAACGCCTAACCCCCACCTCTAAACTGGCATTGTAACAGGAACTCCCCAAATATTCTGTTCAAAACGCCTAACCCCCAGCTTTAAACTGGCATTGTAACAGGAACTCTCCAAATATTCTGTTCAAAACGCCTAACCCCCACCTCTAAACTGGCATTGTAACAGGAACTCCCCAAATATTCTGTTCAAAACGCCTAACCCCCAGCTCTAAACTGGCATTGTAACAGGAACTCTCCAAATATTCTGTTCAAAACGCCTAACCCCCACCTCTAAACTGGCATTGTAACAGGAACTCCCCAAATATTCTGTTCAAAACGCCTAACCCCCACCTCTAAACTGGCATTGTAACAGGAACTCTCCAAATATTCTGTTCAAAACGCCTAACCCCCACCTCTAAACTGGCATTGTAACAGGAACTCCCCAAATATTCTGTTCAAAACGCCTAACCCCCACCTCTAAACTGGCATTGTAACAGGAACTCCCCAAATATTCTGTTCAAAACGCCTAACCCCCACCTCTAAACTGGCATTGTAACAGGAACTCCCCAAATATTCTGTTCAAAACGCCTAACCCCCAGCTCTAAACTGGCATTGTAACAGGAACTCCCCAAATATTCTGTTCAAAACGCCTAACCCCCACCTCTAAACTGGCATTGTAACAGGAACTCCCCAAATATTCTGTTCAAAACGCCTAACCCCCCCCCCCCCCACCTCTAAACTGGCATTGTAACAGGAACTCCCCAAATATTCTGTTCAAAACGCCTAACCCCCACCTCTAAACTGGCATTGTAACAGGAACTCCCCAAATATTCTGTTCAAAACGCCTAACCCCCAGCTCTAAACTGGCATTGTAACAGGAACTCCCCAAATATTCTGTTCAAAACGCCTAACCCCCACCTCTAAACTGGCATTGTAACAGGAACTCCCCAAATATTCTGTTCAAAACGCCTAACCCCCCCCCCCCCCCCCCCACCTCTAAACTGGCATTGTAACAGGAACTCCCCAAATATTCTGTTCAAAACGCCTAACCCCCACCTCTAAACTGGCATTGTAACAGGAACTCCCCAAATATTCTGTTCAAAACGCCTAACCCCCAGCTTTAAACTGGCATTGTAACAGGAACTCTCCAAATATTCTGTTCAAAACGCCTAACCCCCACCTCTAAACTGGCATTGTAACAGGAACTCCCCAAATATTCTGTTCAAAACGCCTAACCCCCAGCTCTAAACTGGCATTGTAACAGGAACTCTCCAAATATTCTGTTCAAAACGCCTAACCCCCACCTCTAAACTGGCATTGTAACAGGAACTCCCCAAATATTCTGTTCAAAACGCCTAACCCCCACCTCTAAACTGGCATTGTAACAGGAACTCTCCAAATATTCTGTTCAAAACGCCTAACCCCCACCTCTAAACTGGCATTGTAACAGGAACTCCCCAAATATTCTGTTCAAAACGCCTAACCCCCACCTCTAAACTGGCATTGTAACAGGAACTCCCCAAATATTCTGTTCAAAACGCCTAACCCCCACCTCTAAACTGGCATTGTAACAGGAACTCCCCAAATATTCTGTTCAAAACGCCTAACCCCCAGCTCTAAACTGGCATTGTAACAGGAACTCCCCAAATATTCTGTTCAAAACGCCTAACCCCCACCTCTAAACTGGCATTGTAACAGGAACTCCCCAAATATTCTGTTCAAAACGCCTAACCCCCCCCCCCCCCCACCTCTAAACTGGCATTGTAACAGGAACTCCCCAAATATTCTGTTCAAAACGCCTAACCCCCACCTCTAAACTGGCATTGTAACAGGAACTCCCCAAATATTCTGTTCAAAACGCCTAACCCCCAGCTTTAAACTGGCATTGTAACAGGAACTCTCCAAATATTCTGTTCAAAACGCCTAACCCCCACCTCTAAACTGGCATTGTAACAGGAACTCCCCAAATATTCTGTTCAAAACGCCTAACCCCCAGCTCTAAACTGGCATTGTAACAGGAACTCTCCAAATATTCTGTTCAAAACGCCTAACCCCCACCTCTAAACTGGCATTGTAACAGGAACTCCCCAAATATTCTGTTCAAAACGCCTAACCCCCACCTCTAAACTGGCATTGTAACAGGAACTCTCCAAATATTCTGTTCAAAACGCCTAACCCCCACCTCTAAACTGGCATTGTAACAGGAACTCCCCAAATATTCTGTTCAAAACGCCTAACCCCCACCTCTAAACTGGCATTGTAACAGGAACTCCCCAAATATTCTGTTCAAAACGCCTAACCCCCAGCTCTAAACTGGCATTGTAACAGGAACTCCCCAAATATTCTGTTCAAAACGCCTAACCCCCACCTCTAAACTGGCATTGTAACAGGAACTCCCCAAATATTCTGTTCAAAACGCCTAACCCCCACCTCTAAACTGGCATTGTAACAGGAACTCTCCAAATATTCTGTTCAAAACGCCTAACCCCCACCTCTAAACTGGCATTGTAACAGGAACTCCCCAAATATTCTGTTCAAAACGCCTAACCCCCACCTCTAAACTGGCATTGTAACAGGAACTCCCCAAATATTCTGTTCAAAACGCCTAACCCCCAGCTCTAAACTGGCATTGTAACAAGAACTCCCCAAATATTATGTTCAAAACGCCTAACCCCCACCTCTAAACTGGCATTGTAACAGGAACTCCCCAAATATTCTGTTCAAAACGCCTAACCCCCCCCCCCCCCCCCACCTCTAAACTGGCATTGTAACAGGAACTCTCCAAATATTCTGTTCAAAACGCCTAACCCCCACCTCTAAACTGGCATTGTAACAGGAACTCTCCAAATATTCTGTTCAAAACGCCTAACCCCCACCTCTAAACTGGCATTGTAACAGGAACTCCCCAAATATTCTGTTCAAAACGCCTAACCCCCACCTCTAAACTGGCATTGTAACAGGAACTCCCCAAATATTCTGTTCAAAACGCCTAACCCCCAGCTCTAAACTGGCATTGTAACAGGAACTCCCCAAATATTCTGTTCAAAACGCCTAACCCCCAGCTCTAAACTGGCATTGTAACAGGAACTCCCCAAATATTCTGTTCAAAACGCCTAACCCCCAGCTTTAAACTGGCATTGTAACAGGAACTCCCCAAATATTCTGTTCAAAACGCCTAACCCCCACCTCTAAACTGGCATTGTAACAGGAACTCCCCAAATATTCTGTTCAAAACGCCTAACCCCCACCTCTAAACTGGCATTGTAACAGGAACTCCCCAAATATTCTGTTCAAAACGCCTAACCCCCACCTCTAAACTGGCATTGTAACAGGAACTCCCCAAGTGACGTTGTATTCCAAATATTCCCTCAGTTGCTGACATTGTTTTCATGTGTATTGATCATGGGTATATCTTATACGTATTCTATATTCTAACAATTGATCACACATGTAACTTGTTGTTCTTGTTTACAGTGCCTTGCGAAAGTATTCGGCCCCCTTGAACTTTGCGACCTTTTGCCACATTTCAGGCTTCAAACATAAAGATATAAAACTGTATTTTTTTGTGAAGAATCAACAACAAGTGGGACACAATCATGAAGTGGAACGACATTTATTGGATATTTCAAACTTTTTTAACAAATCAAAAACTGAAAAATTGGGCGTGCAAAATTATTCAGCCCCTTTACTTTCAGTGCAGCAAACTCTCTCCAGAAGTTCAGTGAGGATCTCTGAATGATCCAATGTTGACCTAAATGACTAATGATGATAAATACAATCCACCTGTGTGTAAACAAGTCTCCGTATAAATGCACCTGCACTGTGATAGTCTCAGAGGTCCGTCAAAAGCGCAGAGAGCATCATGAAGAACAAGGAACACACCAGGCAGGTCCGAGATACTGTTGTGAAGAAGTTTAAAGCCGGATTTGGATACAAAAAGATTTCCCAAGCTTTAAACATCCCAATGAGCACTGTGCAAGCGATAATATTGAAATGGAAGGAGTATCAGACCACTGCAAATCTACCAAGACCTGTCCGTCCCTCTAAACTTTCAGCTCATACAAGGAGAAGACTGATCCGAGATGCAGCCAAGAGGCCCATGATCACTCTGGATGAACTGCAGAGATCTACAGCTGAGGTGGGAGACTCTGTCCATAGGACAACAATCAGTCGTATATTGCACAAATCTGGCCTTTATGGAAGAGTGGCAAGAAGAAAGCCATTTCTTAAAGATATCCATAAAAAGTGTAGTTTAAAGTTTGCCACAAGCCACCTGGGAGACACACCAAACATGTGGAAGAAGGTGCTCTGGTCAGATGAAACCAAAATTGAACTTTTTGGCAACAATGCAAAACGTTATGTTTGGCGTAAAAACAACACAGCTGAACACACCATCCCCACTGTCAAACATGGTGGTGGCAGCATCATGGTTTGGGCCTGCTTTTCTTCAGCAGGGACAGGGAAGATGGTTAAAATTGATGGGAAGATGGATGGAGCCAAATACAGGACCATTCTGGAAGAAAACCTGATGGAGTCTGCAAAAGACCTGAGACTGGGACGGAGATTTGTCTTCCAACAAGACAATGATCCAAAACATAAAGCAAAATCTACAATGGAATGGTTCAAAAATAAACATATCCAGGTGTTAGAATGGCCAAGTCAAAGTCCAGACCTGAATCCAATCAAGAATCTGTGGAAAAAAATGAAAACTGCTGTTCACAAATGCTCTCCATCCAATCTCACTGAGCTCGAGCTGTTTTGCAAGGAGGAATGGGAAAAAATGTCTCTCGATGTGCAAAACTGATAGAGACATACCCCAAGCGACTTACAGCTGTAATCGCAGCAAAAGGTGGCGCTACAAAGTATTAACTTAAGGGGGCTGAATAATTTTGCACGCCCAATTTTTCAGTTTTTGATTTGTTAAAAAAGTTTGAAATATCCAATAAATGTCGTTCCACTTCATGATTGTGTCCCACTTGTTGTTGATTCTTCACAAAAAAATACAGTTTTATATCTTTATGTTTGAAGCCTGAAATGTGGCAAAAGGTCGCAAAGTTCAAGGGGGCCGAATACTTTCGCAAGGCACTGTATGCGTCAAACGCAACCCCCTGGAAGACAAGTGCCCGAGACAGGCCAGACATCTTATTTCCTATTTCTAGAACAATCACACTTCGGCTATTAGCAAATTGCTACAGCACCGCCCAAGTTAGTTCCTTAACACAGACAGAACTCCCCACTTGTCTGACAAAGCTGGATCCACCTCTACACCAAATGAATTCATTGTGCTAGTGGAGAACTAAAGGAGCCTGTTCCTAGTGGAGGGCTCCGAGGCTAGGATATTTGTCCCGTGGTCCTCTACCAGATTCCAACCGAGACGCTGTGCGGAACACATTATCTGGCCTCTCAAACAGCAACATACCACACTGAATTCAGATCAGATGCAAAACGTTGATTAAATTAAACTAGCACTTCAGAAGAAGACTATAGCTATCTCGTTTGTGGGGATCCTAATGTAGGCTAGTACATGTGCCTTAGTCGCTGTCTGAGATTGAAGATTATAGGGAGGACTACTGTACACAATAAGTAGGACGCTCACTCTGCAGCAGTGTGGGTCCTTGGAGAGAGTGTTGTGAGCTTTCAGGGACAATGGAAGAAAAACAAGAATTGAAAACTCATGAAACGATGTCGAGAGTCACAGCAGAAGACACTTCTGCAGGCTTTTCGAAGTGCTGAACCTCAAGCAGTCGCAGAATGCACTTGTGACTTAAGACCAACCAATGACAGCTTCTACGACTTTTTCACACAACTTCTAGAACTATTTGAGACAGCATCTACAATATTTCAGACATCTTCTACAATTATTTCAGACAGCTTCTACAATATTTCAGACAGCTTCTACAATTATTTCAGACAGCATCTACAATATTTCAGACATCTTCTACAATTATTTCAGACAGCTTCTACAATATTTCAGACAGCTTCTACAATATTTCAGACAGCTTCTACAACTATTTCAGACAGCTTCTACAATTCTTTCAGACAGCTTCTACAATATTTCAGACAGCTTCTACAATATTTCAGACAGCTTCTACAATTATTTCAGTCGGCTTCTACAATTATTTCAGTCAGCTTCTACAATTATTTCAGTCAGCTTCTACAATTATTTCAGTCAGCTTCTACAATTATTTCAGACAGCTTCTACAACTATTTCAGTCAGCTTCTACAACTATTCCAGTCATCTTCTACAATTATTTCAAACAGCGTCTACAACTATTTCAGTCAGCTTCTACAACCATTGAAATCGGGAAAAAGTAGTCAGATAATGAATGATGCAACACTAGGTTGGGTCCTGGGCATGATTACCTAGCAGTAACATCAGAAACCAACATTAAATACCCAACACTGAGCTTATGAGACCGTTTAAGAAATGTATGAAACATGATTTTGAATCTAGTACACTAGGTTACACTGAAGGGAACCATGTGTGGAACTGTGCATTTTTTTTTTTTACAAAATCCCTGTGTGAAGAATCCACATTCTGGATGAATAATGTATAAATGTAACATCCAACCCATCCAATCCAATTTCCTGATATGTGACTGGCCTTCAGTGCAGAGGATTACTATCTCCGGATTATTCCCCTAACCGGCAACTGGAGGGGCTGTGCTCTCTGCCTCCCTCAGCCCATTTCAGAGCACTGTCCCTGGGGTGAGATGTAGAGGGAACGTGGGCATCGCCTGGGTCTCTAGACGTTATGGGCTATACAGTCATACATATGGTCTTCTATACTGAAACAACTACCAGTTTATGGTTTGGCACCGCCTCTCTTCTCCTCGGCCCAAAATGTACAACAGACTCATGAAGCGCTACTGGCCATGTGTTACGATATAAAGACTGAATGAAGAGGCGGAGGGAATATCCTACAGAGGCTGCAGACTATGCCTGTGTCACAAATGGCACCTTCTTCCCTATATAGTGCACAACTTTTGACCGACAGCCCTATGGACCCTGGTAGAAAGTAGTGCACTATCTAGGGAATAGGGAGCCATTGGGGACGCTCAGAGGCATTATCAGGACACTGAGGGTTGAACGAGGCCGAGATGACTTTACATAGAGCAGCGAACTCTCACCAGCGCTGGTTTGGGATTGTGACGCGTTACTGTCGTGGTAATTCCATAAGACTCTATTGCGTGCTAAGTGGAGCTGTTGAAGGCTTTATTATTATGAGCAAGAGCCAGCACACAGACTGTGATAGCCACCGACACGGACTAGATACTGTAACTGGGGGTAGGTAAGGGAAGGAAGAGGGAGACGATGGGGGAGGAGGTGGGGAGGTATGGGGAGGAAGAGGGAGAGGCGGGAGGAGGAGGTGGGGAGGTATGGGGAGGAAGAGGGAGAGGAGGTGTGGAGGTATGGGGAGGAAGAGGGAGAGGAGGGAGGAGGAGGTGGGGAGGTATGGGGAGGAAGAGGGAGAGGCGGGAGGAGGAGGTGGGGAGGTATGGGGAGGAAGAGGGAGAGGAGGGAGGAGGTATGGGGAGGAAGAGGGAGAGGAGGGAGGAGGAGGTGGGGAGGTATGGGGAGGAAGAGGGAGAGGAGGGAGGAGGAGGTGGTTAGGTATGGGGAGGAAGAGGGAGAGGAGGGAGGAGGAGGTGGGGAGGTATGGGGAGGAAGAGGGAGAGGCGGGAGGAGGAGGTGGGGAGGTATGGGGAGGAAGAGGGAGAGGAGGGAGGAGGAGGTGGGGAGGTATGGGGAGGAAGAGGGAGAGGAGGGGGAGGAGGTGGGGAGGTATGGGGAGGAAGAGGGAGAGGCGGGAGGAGGAGGTGGGAGGTATGGGGAGGAAGAGGGAGAGGAGGGAGGAGGTATGGGGAGGAAGAGGGAGAGGAGGGAGGAGGAGGTGGGGAGGTATGGGGAGGAAGAGGGAGAGGAGGGAGGTGGAGGTGGGGAGGTATGGGGAGGAAGAGGGAGAGGCGGGAGGAGGAGGTGGGGAGGTATGGGGAGGAAGAGGGAGAGGAGGGAGGAGGAGGTGGGGAGGTATGGGGAGGAAGAGGGAGATGAGGGGGAGGAGGTGGGGAGGTATGGAGAGGAAGAGGGAGGAGGAGGTGGGGTGGTATGGGGAGGAAGAGGGAGAGGCAGGAGTAGGAGGTGGGGAGGTATGGGGAGGAAGAGGGAGAGGAGGGAGGAGGAGGTGGGGAGGTATGGGCAGGAAGAGGGAGAGGCGGGAGGAGGAGATGGAGAGGTATGGGGAGGAAGAGGGAGAGGAGGAGGTGGGGAGGTATGGGGAGGAAGAGGGAGAGGAGGGAGGAGGATGTGGGGAGGTATGGGGAGGAAGAGGGAGAGGAGGGAGGAGGAGGTGGGGAGGTATGGGGAGGAAGAGGGAGAGGAGGGAGGAGGTATGGGGAGGAAGAGGGAGAGGAGGGAGGAGGAGGTGGGGAGGTATGGGGAGGAAGAGGGAGAGGAGGGAGGAGGAGATGGAGAGGTATGGGGAGGAAGAGGGAGAGGAGGAGGTGGGGAGGTATGGGGAGGAAGAGGGAGAGGAGGTAGGAGGAGGTGGGGAGGTATGGGGAGGAAGAGGGAGAGGAGGGAGGAGGAGGTGGGGAGGTATGGGGAGGAAGAGGGAGAGGAGGGAGGAGGAGAGGGTCACTACTCAAAACAAAGATTAGGTCTCTGATCTTCATTTTGTCATTTATACAGTATGTCAGTCAGGGAGCCTTATATCTTATCATGGACTCATTTCAGACCAACATATTCATTTAGTTGGTCAGCCTGTATGGTGATAGGACTGATTGACTGGTTACGTCCCAAATGGAACACTAATTAGTACACTAGATTTGACCAGGGTCCATAGGGTATATAGGAAATAGGGTGGCATTTGGGACATACACTGGCCCAGGCAGTGGAAGACTGAGCAACAAGGGGACCTGCAGGATTGGGATGAGAGATGAGAGTGGGTGAGAGTGGGTGGTGTCCCTGTCTGGGACTTAATCAATGCAAACTGTCACCTTGGTGACAGGTGAGGCTGCGATAGGGATCAGGGTCATAGTAGGAATCAGAGGGGTTCATCTCAACAGTCTAAAGTAGCTTTATCTCCTCCATCTATGCTGAAGGGAAAGAAGTGGATAGGTGACATGAAATCCCTGCAGGGCATATTGCTTTTTCAGGAGACAAGGAGAGAGGAAGCTGCTGTAGACTACTAGGATAGACTCAGTGAGTGAGAGAGACAGCAGGTGAAGGAGACAAGGAGAGAGGAAGCTGCTGTAGACTACTAGGATAGACTCAGCGAGTGAGAGAGACAGCAGGTGAAGGAGACAAGGAGAGAGGAAGCTGCTGTAGACTACTAGGATAGACTCAGCGAGTGAGAGAGACAGCAGGTGAAGGAGACAAGGAGAGAGGAAGCTGCTGTAGACTACTAGGATAGACTCAGTGAGTGAGAGAGACAGCAGGTGAAGGAGACAAGGAGAGAGGAAGCTGCTGTAGACTACTAGGATAGACTCAGTGAGTGAGAGAGACAGCGGGTGAAAGAGACAAGGAGAGAGGAAGCTGCTGTAGACTACTAGGATAGACTCGGCGAGTGAGAGAGACAGCAGGTGAAGGAGACAAGGAGAGAGGAAGCTGCTGTAGACTACTAGGATAGACTCAGTGAGTGAGAGAGACACCAGGTGAAGGAGACCAGGAGAGAGGAAGCTGCTGTAGACTACTAGGATAGACTCGGCGAGTGAGAGAGACAGCAGGTGAAGGAGACAAGGAGAGAGGAAGCTGCTGTAGACTACTAGGATAGACTCAGTGAGTGAGAGAGACAGCAGGTGAAGGAGACAAGGAGAGAGGAAGCTGCTGTAGACTACTAGGATAGACTCAGTGAGTGAGAGAGACAGCAGGTGAAGGGGACCAGGAGAGAGGAAGCTGCTGTAGACTACTAGGATAGACTCGGCGAGTGAGAGAGACAGCAGGTGAAGGAGACAAGGAGAGAGGAAGCTGCTGTAGACTACTAGGATAGACTCAGTGAGTGAGAGAGACAGCAGGTGAAGGGGACCAGGAGAGAGGAAGCTGCTGCAGACTACTAGGATAGACTCAGTGAGTGAGAGAGACAGCAGGTGAAGGAGACAAGGAGAGAGGAAGCTGCTGTAGACTACTAGGATAGACTCAGTGAGTGAGAGAGACAGCAGGTGAAGGAGACAAGGAGAGAGGAAGCTGCTGTAGACTACTAGGATAGACTCAGTGAGTGAGAGAGACAGCAGGTGAAGGGGACCAAGAGAGAGGAAGCTGCTGTAGACTACTAGGATAGACTCAGTGAGTGAGAGAGACAGCAGGTGAAGGGGACCAGGAGAGAGGAAGCTGCTGCAGACCAGGGTTTCCATTAGCCAGCAATTAACGGTTTTTGGCCCTCACCAAAAAAAAGAAAAGCAGAAAATAAAACTGTTGCCAGCTAAAATGACCTGGTCTGTGTGCATTTTTGTTAGTCATCATATATCTTATTTATCCAACACAACTATCACACTTGCACAGCATACAGAGCCTATTTTGAGCTGGATTTCTCCTGCAGAACCTCAGCTGGTTGCTGCTGGAGTAAAACATGTGCTTTCAGAAGCCCATTTATTGTGCAACAATTTTAAATGCAATCACGTGTTAAAAACAGTTTTGGTGAATGATGAAAAAGAGCTACTATTTTTATATCTCAACTGGTGTTTGTAGCGTGCCTCTGATTCACCATTCAAGTGCAGGCAACTGGATATCAGTGCATCACCCACCACTTTACAATGTGAGCTGGAGGCAGTATGCATTTTGTAAACAAACTTCATTGTTTTAAACCTGAATGTTTTATTTCATATTATGAGGCATGTTTTACCTTGCATCAAAGTAGCCTATAGGCAAAATCCAACCATGAAAACATGGAGGCAATTATTTTATAAGACTTCATATCTTACCGTGTGAGTTTCACGTTTGGGGAACCGTACAATTCTACCGCCAGTTATCATTTTAATTTGCGCATTTTGGTGGAACAGTTTAATTTCAATAATAACGTTTTTGTTTCTCAAAATCATTGTCATAAAAATTAAAATGATAAAAATCTCAAAGTTAAAGGTCAACTGATGAGAGTTCACCAACCTCTTTCATATGGACGCATTGCTAAACAGTGATCCATTAGCTGCTAAAGAAATGAATGCATAGAATATAATAGCTTACCGTGAGGAACTATCTTACCGTGAGGAACTATCTTACCGTGAGGAACTATCTTACCGTGAGGAACTATCTTACCGTGAGGAATTATCTTACCGTGAGGAATTATCTTACCGTGAGGAACTATCTTACCGTGAGGAACTATCTTACCGTGAGGAACTATGTTACCGTGAGGAATTATCTTACCGTGAGGAACTATCTTACCGTGAGGAATTATCTTACCGTGAGGAACTATGTTACCGTGAGGAACTATGTTACCGTGAGGAACTATGTTACCGTGAGGAACTATGTTACCGTGAGGAACTATCTTACCGTGAGGAACTATCTTACCGTGAGGAACTATCTTACCGTGAGGAACTATCTTACCGTGAGGAATTATCTTACCGTGAGGAATTATCTTACCGTGAGGAACTATCTTACCGTGAGGAACTATCTTACCGTGAGGAACTATGTTACCGTGAGGAATTATCTTACCGTGAGGAATTATCTTACCGTGAGGAATTATCTTACCGTGAGGAACTATCTTACCGTGAGGAACTATCTGACCGTATCTTACCGTGAGGAACTATCTTACCGTGAGGAACTATCTTACCGTATCTTACCGTGAGGAACTATCTTACCGTGAGGAACTATCTTACCGTGAGGAACTATCTTACCGTGAGGAACTATCTTACCGTGAGGAACTATGTTACCGTGAGGAACTATCTTACCGTGAGGAATTATCTTACCCTGAAGAACTATCTTACCGTGAGGAATTATCTTACCGTGAGGAACTATGTTACCGTGAGGAACTATGTTACCGTGAGGAACTATCTTACCGTGAGGAATTATCTTACCGTGAGGAATTATCTTACCGTGAGGAACTATGTTACCGTGAGGAACTATCTTACCGTGAGGAATTATCTTACCGTGAGGAATTATCTTACCGTGAGGAACTATCTTACCGTGAGGAACTATCTTACCGTGAGGAATTATCTTACCGTGAGGAACTATCTTACCGTGAATAACTATCTTACCGTGAGGAACTATGTTACCGTGAGGAACTATGCTACCGTGAGGAACTATCTTACCGTGAGGAACTATGTTACCGTGAGGAACTATCTTACCGTGAGGAATTATCTTACCGTGAGGAAGTATGTTACCGTGAGGAACTATGTTACCGTGAGGAACTATGTTACCGTGAGGAACTATCTTACCGTGAGGAACTATCTTACCGTGAGGAACTATCTTACCGTGAGGAACTATGTTACCGTGAGGAACTATCTTACCGTGAGGAACTATGTTACCGTGAGGAACTATGTTACCGTGAGGAACTATGTTACCGTGAGGAACTATCTTACCGTGAGGAACTATCGGTTTGTTTTGTTTTTACTACCTCCAATTTTGTGATATCCAATTGGTACTTAGAGTCCTGTCCCATCACTGCAACTCCCTACAGACTCGGGAGATCCGTGCTTCCTCCAGAACACAACCCGCCAAGTTGCACAGCTTCTTTACACAATGCTCGCTTTACCCAGAAGCCAGCCACACCAATGTGTTGGAAGAAACACTGTACACCTGGCGACTGTGTCAGCGTGCATGTGCCCAGCCTGCCACAGGAGTCGCTAGAGCGTGATGGGACAAGGACTGTAATTAATACATGCATTAAAGGAAATGTATGTAACCAAATGACAGGGATTAATGGTACATTTACTATTGGTGACATATGTAATGGGAAATTGATAAATAAATATAAAATTAAAAGGGTAAAAGAATTCACACAATGAAACAATGAATGCACAAGAATTGGCAGGAGACAGCTGAGCCATTCTGGAGAGAGACCCTGTATCTTAGCAACACACCACTCCCCTTTTTGTCTCAACATTTTAAATTATACTCGAGACACATAATTTCACACATATTTTAGAAGGTTTTCACTGACAGCCGCAACTCAATAATCAGCTAGGCCTATTGCCACACACGCTGCCCAAATTGCAGGCTTCCAAAATAGGCAAAGGCCTACAAGCATGTGATTTGAAGGTAAGGGAAATACCTAGTCAGTTGTTGTCCAACTGAACGCATTCAACTGAAATGTGTCTTCCGCATTTAACCCAACCCCTCTGAATCAGAGAAGTGTGGGGGGCTGCCATAATCGGCTTCCACGGCACAGTGGGTTAACTGCCTTGTTCAATGGCAGAATGACAGATTTTTACCTTGTCAGCTCGGTGATTCAATCCAGCAACCTTTCGGTTACTGACCCAACACTCTAACCAGTAGACTACCTGCAGATAAGCTAATGATCCTCTGTGGCTAAGTCATGCTTTCTGGTGAAGTATTTTGAATGATTTTCTTTCTTTCTGTATAGACAGGAGTAACTATATAATATTCCTATTGGACCCACCACTATGCCATTTCTCTCCTGTTCTATTGGTTTCCATATCAACTTTCTATCGTTGTCCAGAAGCCACAGTCACAATCCTAGTCATATTAGCAACCCATTCATCTTTAGATTCCCCCTCTTTCTAAGTTTCTAACAGAGATTTTCTCTGTTTGAAAATGACGTTTTATTGTCTGCTTCATTTTCTGAGTTGCATGTCCTGTTCGGCCGCATTATCATCATCTAAATGTGATTTCTGTCATTCTGAAAACTTAACGGGTTACCATCATCTAAATGTGATTTCTGTCATTCTGAAAACTTAACGGGTTACCATCATCTAAATGTGATTTCTGTCATTCTGAAAACTTAACGGGTTACCATCATCTAAATGTGATTTCTGTCATTCTGAAAACTTAACGGGTTACCATCATCTAAATGTGATTTCTGTCATTCTGAAAACTTAACGGGTTACCATCATCTAAATGTGATTTCTGTCATTCTGAAAACCGAGGTGGACGGTTTAACGGGTTACTCATCCAAAGCATATGGGTCCAGTAATCTTCTCAAATGGCCGGTAAATTAAAATCTTCACGGTCACGTTGTCCGGCACCACACTTTTCGGAAACCCTTCAGTAAACTACCAGGATTGACCCAGTGAGTCCGAGACAGCTTGAGGACCAGTAGATCAGTGAAAATGAAGGACTCAAGGAGACAAGAGGCGACCCAAGGAGACGAGGAGACAAAATGGAACACAAGGAGACACTGTAGATTACTGGGATTGACCCAGGCAGTGAGTCAGAGAGACAGCTGGTGGACCAGAGCAGATCAGTGGGGCGAGAAGAAGCCATGGCGACTGCCACTCAGTTTAAACAACCAGTAGTGACTGGTGCTGAAACCCTGTGAAGGAAACAGACATCCACAGGACAACTATGTAAAACACCTGCTGAGATGAACATAGAGTTTTTCCCCTTTCCACTCTGATTGGTCAACACATGGAAGCATGTTGAAAGTTGTAGGGAAGGAAGAGAAGAATGAGGGAGGGAGGGAAAGGAAGGAGAGAAGAAATATGAGATGACAAATATCAAATAGGGAGAGAAAGAGAGAGAGAGATGAGTGAGAGAATGAATGAGAGAGACAGAGAGAAGTAGCATTATAGAGCATGAGCACCTCTGACAGAGGAGTTCAGTCAGGGAGAAAGGAAAGAGAAATAATTGAAGGTGTCAAGGATTCTCTCCACATAAAGCATTTGATTTGGAGCAGGCCATTGTGACTAGGCTCGGCGCAGCTTTGATCGCACCGATGTGAATCTGCAGCCGCTGTGTGATTGCGCTTTGCAGTGGTATTGACTTTGTGTTCAATCCTGGGCCATCACGGAGACTCCCAACATAACCCTCTCTCTCTCTCTCTCGCTCTCTCTCCTCCCTCCAAAAAATCTCTCCCCTCTGCTCTCACATAGATCGCCGATTGCTATAACATACTGTAGACTCTGTCTAAAATACACATTTACATACACCTGGACAAAGTACACATGCGGTCATGCACACACTGCACGTGTACACACACACATACTTCCATTCTCTCTATCTCTCACATACTTCCATTCTCTATCTCTCTCTCTCTCTCTCTCTCTCTCTCTCTCTTTCACTTTCCCTCTTCCTTCCACTTTATACAGCCAAATGGCCATTACTTGATAGTCACAAAATAAATAGCTAGAACCAAATATGACATATGCACCATTTCAGGCCCTTTATGTACAGTATATTTCCTGGCTTCCCCAGGGAGTGTGTGTGTGTGTCTGTGTGAGTCTACATAGTGTGCGTGCAAGCATGTGTTTCAGTCTTGACTGTTAAACAATGAACTGTTCCTTCGGGCAAAACTCTGCTCAATTTGGGCTGCTGTGAGAGAGCGATGTCTTTGCCATGCAAATTGGTTTGTGTTCTGATGTGTCTTCTTTCCAAGCAGAGCACAGGAAGGAATAAGAGGGGACTGTTTCAAACAGTCTATAAGCCCACCATATGGGTGAAACAGCCAGTTGGATTCATGGCTGAGAGGTCAGAGGGCAACTCTACCCAATATAACCCTGCTGCTGTTCACCTCTACTATGACAATATGTCATCTGTTTCCTTAAATAGAACCACAGAGTGAGACAGTTAGGGCAGCTCATGCTGGGTTCCAGGAACAAGGTACTACCTAACTGAAATAAGTCTGCTTCTTCAGAGCAATCTTTAAGTATGTGTGGAGCACAGGAGGTTGGTGGAGAGGACGGGCTCGTGGTAATGACTGGAGTGGAGTCAGTGGAAAGGTATGAAATATATCAAACACATGGTTTCCAGGTGTTTTAAGCCATTCTATTGGAGCCGTTCCGGCCATTACAATCATTGTCTGCAGTCTGTGTGACTGTGTGTGTGTGTGTGTGTGTGTGTGTGTGTGTGTGTGTGTCCTAGTTCTGTCAGCTACAGGACAGTGATGCCATCCGTTAGGAAGACATTAGTGACTGTGATCCAGGTGATTTCTACAGGACAGTGATGCCATCTGTTAGGAAGACATTAGTGACTGTGATCCAGGTGATTTCTACAGGACAGTGATGCCATCCGTTAGGAAGACATTAGTGACTGTGATCCAGGTGATTTCTACAGGACAGTGATGCCATCCGTTAGGAAGACATTAGTGACTGTGATCCAGGTGATTTCTACAGGACAGTGATGCCATCCGTTAGGAAGACATTAGTGACTGTGATCCAGGTGATTTCTACAGGACAGTGATGCCATCCGTTAGGAAGACATTAGTGACTGTGATCCAGGTGATTTCTACAGGACAGTGATGCCATCCATTAGGAAGACATTAGTGACTGTGATCCAGGTGATTTCTACAGGACAGTGATGCCATCCGTTAGGAAGACATTAGTGACTGTGATCCAGGTGATTTCTACAGGACAGCGATGCCATCCGTTAGGAAGACATTAGTGACTGTGATCCAGGTGATTTCTACAGGACAGTGATGCCATCCATTAGGAAGACATTAGTGACTGTGATCCAGGTGATTTCTACAGGACAGTGATGCCATCCGTTAGGAAGACATTAGTGACTGTGATCCAGGTGATTTCTACAGGACAGTGATGCCATCCGTTAGGAAGACATTAGTGACTGTGATCCAGGTGATTTCTACAGGACAGTGATGCCATCCGTTAGTAAGACATTAGTGACTGTGATCCAGGTGATTTCTACAGGACAGTGATGCCATCCGTTAGGAAGACATTAGTGACTGTGATCCAGGTGATTTCTACAGGACAGTGATGCCATCCGTTAGGAAGACATTAGTGACTGTGATCCAGGTGATTTCTACAGGACAGTGATGCCATCCGTTAGGAAGACATTAGTGACTGTGATCCAGGTGATTTCTACAGGACAGTGATGCCATCCGTTAGGAAGACATTAGTGACTGTGATCCAGGTGATTTCTACAGGACAGTGATGCCATCCGTTAGGAAGACATTAGTGACTGTGATCCAGGTGATTTCTACAGGACAGTGATGCCATCCATTAGGAAGACATTAGTGACTGTGATCCAGGTGATTTCTACAGGACAGTGATGCCATCCGTTAGGAAGACATTAGTGACTGTGATCCAGGTGATTTCTACAGGACAGTGATGCCATCCATTAGGAAGACATTAGTGACTGTGATCCAGGTGATTTCTACAGGACAGTGATGCCATCCGTTAGGAAGACATTAGTGACTGTGATCCAGGTGATTTCTACAGGACAGTGATGCCATCCGTTAGGAAGACATTAGTGACTGTGATCCAGGTGATTTCTACAGGACAGTGATGCCATCCATTAGGAAGACATTAGTGACTGTGATCCAGGTGATTTCTACAGGACAGTGATGCCATCCATTAGGAAGACATTAGTGACTGTGATCCAGGTGATTTCTACAGGACAGTGATGCCATCCGTTAGGAAGACATTAGTGACTGTGATCCAGGTGATTTCTACAGGACAGTGATGCCATCCATTAGGAAGACATTAGTGACTGTGATCCAGGTGATTTCTACAGGACAGTGATGCCATCCGTTAGGAAGACATTAGTGACTGTGATCCAGGTGATTTCTACAGGACAGTGATGCCATCCATTAGGAAGACATTAGTGACTGTGATCCAGGTGATTTCTACAGGACAGTGATGCCATCCATTAGGAAGACATTAGTGACTGTGATCCAGGTGATTTCTACAGGACAGTGATGCCATCCATTAGGAAGACATTAGTGACTGTGATCCAGGTGATTTCTACAGGACAGTGATGCCATCCGTTAGGAAGACATTAGTGACTGTGATCCAGGTGATTTCTACAGGACAGTGATGCCATCCGTTAGGAAGACATTAGTGACTGTGATCCAGGTGATTTCTACAGGACAGTGATGCCATCCGTTAGGAAGACATTAGTGACTGTGATCCAGGTGATTTCTACAGGACAGTGATGCCATCCATTAGGAAGACATTAGTGACTGTGATCCAGGTGATTTCTACAGGACAGTGATGCCATCCGTTAGGAAGACATTAGTGACTGTGATCCAGGTGATTTCTACAGGACAGTGATGCCATCCGTTAGGAAGACATTAGTGACTGTGATCCAGGTGATTTCTACAGGACAGTGATGCCATCCGTTAGGAAGACATTAGTGACTGTGATCCAGGTGATTTCTACAGGACAGTGATGCCATCCGTTAGGAAGACATTAGTGACTGTGATCCAGGTGATTTCTACAGGACAGTGATGCCATCCATTAGGAAGACATTAGTGACTGTGATCCAGGTGATTTCTACAGGACAGTGATGCCATCCGTTAGGAAGACATTAGTGACTGTGATCCAGGTGATTTCTACAGGACAGTGATGCCATCCGTTAGGAAGACATTAGTGACTGTGATCCAGGTGATTTCTACAGGACAGTGATGCCATCCATTAGGAAGACATTAGTGACTGTGATCCAGGTGATTTCTACAGGACAGTGATGCCATCCGTTAGGAAGACATTAGTGACTGTGATCCAGGTGTTCCGTTAACTCATCTGTTCAGTTAACTCATCTGTTCAGTTAACTCATCTGTTCAGTTAACTCATCTGTTTAGTTAACTCATCTGTTTAGTTAACTCATCTGTTTAGTTAACTCATCTGTTCAGTTAACTCATCTGTTCAGTTAACTCATCTGTTTAGTTAACTCATCTGTTTAGTTAACTCATCTGTTTAGTTAACTCATCTGTTCAGTTAACTCATCTGTTCAGTTAACTCATCTGTTTAGTTAACTCATCTGTTTAGTTAACTCATCTGTTTAGTTAACTCATCTGTTTAGTTAACTCATCTGTTTAGTTAACTCATCTGTTCAGTTAACTCATCTGTTCAGTTAACTCATCTGTTTAGTTAACTCATCTGTTTAGTTAACTCATCTGTTCAGTTAACTCATCTGTTCAGTTAACTCATCTGTTTAGTTAACTCATCTGTTTAGTTAACTCATTATGTTCAGTTAACTCATCTGTTCAGTTAACTCATCTGTTCAGTTAACTCATAATGTTCAGTTAACTCATAATGTTCAGTTAACTCATAATGTTCAGTTAACTCATCTGTTTAGTTAACTCATAATGTTCAGTTAACTCATCTGTTTAGTTAACTCATCTGTTCAGTTAACTCATAATGTTCAGTTAACTCATCTGTTTAGTTAACTCATCTGTTCAGTTAACTCATCTGTTTAGTTAACTCATCTGTTCAGTTAACTCATCTGTTTAGTTAACTCATTATGTTCAGTTAACTCATCTGTTTAGTTAACTCATTATGTTCAGTTAACTCATCTGTTTAGTTAACTCATTCTGTTCAGTTAACTCATTATGTTCAGTTAACTCATTATGTTCAGGTAACACATCTGTTTAGTTAACTCATTATGTTCAGTTAACTCATCTGTTTAGTTAACTCATTATGTTCAGTTAACTCATCTGTTTAGTTAACTCATTCTGTTCAGGTAACTCATCTGTTTAGTTAACTCATTCTGTTCAGTTAACTCATTATGTTCAGTTAACTCATTATGTTCAGGTAACGCATCTGTTTAGTTAACTCATTCTGTTCAGTTAACTCATTATGTTCAGGTAACGCATCTGTTCAGTTAACTCATTCTGTTCAGTTAACTCATTATGTTCATTCCAACTCCAAAGGGTCCGTCCGTGTTTGCTACGCATTCTTCCCAAATACTTTTATGTGTTCTACATTCAGCTGCCAGGTTTGTCAGTACTGCAGCCTTGCTGCATAAGTACACTCCTCTCTTTCTTCCAGAACACCATTTTGTTTGTCCCTCTTGTATCTCGCTGTCTTGCTGTCTGCTAATCACTTTCTACTTTCTCTCCCGTTTTCCATCTCCATCTCCTTCTCTATTCTGTCATTCTATTACGGTTTCTCTCTCTGTCTGCCTGCCTGCCTGTCTCTCTCTTTCTCTCTTCCTCTCTCTTTAACTCTCCCTTCCTTCCGCTCACTTTACCTCGCTCTTCCCCCCTCTCTTTCCATTCCTCCCCTGTCTCCATCTCTTCCGTCCTACATTTTCTCTCTGTTCCTGGATGATTGATGGAGCTTTGAGCTGCAGTGAGGCAGGTGGACACAGGATTCGTCCCCCTGGAGCGTCACTAGCGGGCAGGCAGCAGCCTCCCCTCTGCCCCCCCTTCACACTCCAGATGAACCAGGAGCCAAACAAAGGCGCCACTAACCAACCAAACACACAGGCCTTCCCTCAGCCAAGCTAGGGAGCAGATCAAGGTGGGCTCTGGCATGAAAATGACTTTTCTCCCCCAATAGAGGTGTTATTGTTGCTATAGAAAGACAAACAGAGATGGGAAAAAAAGATGAGAAAAGGGTAGAGTGAAAAAACGGATAGAAAGACTGAGAGATGGGCTCTGTGAATGCCCCATGTGTTCCCTCTGTCATTGGGTATGTATCACTAACAAGATTACCTATGTTGTAATGGTGTCCAAATTAGTTGGAGTTTACTGGATTCTAATGTACGAATCAAGGGTCATTATGACAAAGATAGGAAAAGTAGAGGGACTGATAGGAAGAGAGTAGGATAGAGAGAGAGGAGTGAGTGTGGCTATTTCTTCCCCCTTCCCATCCCATCCCGGAACGAGGAGGTTCTGTTTGCCATGTTGCTGAGACACAGCGCGCCTGCTGATGAGGGGCCCGTTGCCGCTGTAAACTCCGTCTCATCACCATGGATATGGCTGCTCCTCCTGTCAATCTGAGAAACCAATGTCTTCCCCCAGCAACACTTCCACACCCCACACCCCACCACCCACCAATCCTAGACAGCCAGCCAGTCAGCCGCTCTCCAAATCCAAAATAGTCTCTGTATCTTTTCAACTGAGGAAAATGACTACACTCTTAGAAAAAAAGGTTCCATGAAGGTTATTTGGCTGTCCCCATAGGATAACTCTTTTTGGTTCCAAGTAGAACACTTTTTGGCTTCAGGTAGAACTCTTTTGGGTTCCATGTAGAATCCTCTGTGTGCAGGGTTCCATGTAGAACCCCCTGTATGCAGTGTTCCATGTAGAACCCCCTGTGTAAAGGGTTCTACATGGAACCAAAAAGGGTTCTTCAAAGGGTTCTCCTATGGGGAAAGCCGAAGAACCATTTTAGGTTCTAGATAGCACCTTTTTTTTATAAGTGTAGAGCACTTCTGAGATTTTTTTATTCTCTTTCCCGCCATGGAAGTACAGCCCTGTGGCGACGTCAAGTCCAGTAGGAACAAGGGCTGGGATGAATCACTGTGTGCTATGGGAGTTTGATTATGGATTAGATGGAGTTCTTCTAAACCTGCAAAAATAAATCACACTGAAAAAAATCTGTCCGAATCCACACAGAGAATGCTTATTCTGAGCATGGTACCCGGGTTATATTTGCCAAGGCTTTCTTGTAATCTAGGACTGTTTTACTAAAAACGCTGAGCCTGGTATATTGACAATGAATTGATGTCCTTCAGGAAGGATCCTGATCAAATATTCCTTCAACAGTGACCTAGAACAGGTGATGTCACTGTCTACACTACACTTTCAGTCTATATTTAAGGGGTACAGTAGGGATAGAACCCCTGTTTATATTTGAGGGGTACAGTAGAGACAGAACACCTGTTTATATTTGAGGGGTACAGTAGGGATAGAACCCCTGTTTATATTTGAGTGGCACAGTAGAGACAGAACCCCTGTTTATATTTGAGGGGTACAGTAGGGATAGAACCCCTGTTTATATTTGAGGGGTACAGTAGAGACAGAACACCTGCTTATATTTGAGTGGCACAGTAGAGACAGAACACCTGTTTATATTTGAGGGGTACAGTAGAGACAGAACACCTGCTTATATTTGAGTGGCACAGTAGAGACAGAACACCTGTTTATATTTGAGGGGTACAGTAGAGACAGAACACCTGTTTATATTTGAGGGGTACAGTAGAGACAGAACACCTGTTTATATTTGAGGGGTACAGTAGAGACAGAACACCTGTTTATATTTGAGGGGTACAGTAGGGATAGAACCCCTGTTTATATTTGAGGGGTACAGTAGAGACAGAACACCTGCTTATATTTGAGTGGCACAGTAGAGACAGAACACCTGTTTATATTTGAGGGGTACAGTAGAGACAGAACACCTGTTTATATTTGAGGGGTACAGTAGAGACAGAACACCTGTTTATATTTGAGGGGTACAGTAGAGACAGAACACCTGTTTATATTTGAGGGGTACAGTAGAGACAGAACACCTGTTTATATTTAAGGGGTACAGTAGGGACAGAAAACCTGTTTATATTTGAGGGGTACAGTAGGGACCGAACACCTGTTTATATTTAAGAGGTACAGTAGGGACCGAACCCCTGTTTATATTTGAGGGGTACAGTAGAGACAGAACACCTGTTTATATTTGAGGGGTACAGTAGGGATAGAACCCCTGTTTATATTTGAGGGGTACAGTAGAGACAGAACACCTGTTTATATTTGAGGGGTACAGTAGGGATAGAACCCCTGTTTATATTTGAGGGGTACAGTAGAGACAGAACACCTGTTTATATTTGAGGGGTACAGTAGGGATAGAACCCCTGTTTATATTTGAGGGGTACAGTAGGGACAGAACTCCTGTTTATATTTGAGGGGTACAGTAGGGACAGAAAACCTGTTTATATTTGAGGGGTACAGTTGTGACAGAAAACCTGTTTATATTTGAGGGGTACAGTAGAGACAGAACACCTGTTTATATTTGAGGGGTACAGTAGGGATAGAACCCCTGTTTATATTTGAGGGGTACAGTAGAGACAGAACACCTGTTTATATTTGAGTGGCACAGTAGAGACAGAACACCTGTTTATATTTGAGGGGTACAGTAGAGACAGAACACCTGTTTATATTTGAGGGGTACAGTAGAGACAGAACACCTGTTTATATTTGAGGGGTACAGTAGGGACAGAACTCCTGTTTATATTTGAGGGGTACAGTAGGGACAGAAAACCTGTTTATATTTGAGGGGTACAGTTGTGACAGAAAACCTGTTTATATTTAAGGGGTAGAGTAGGGACAGAACACCTGTTTATATTTAAGGGGTACAGTAGGGGCCGAACCCCTGTTTATATTTAAGGGGTACAGTAGGGACCGAACCCCTGTTTATATTTAAGGGGTACTGTAGGGACCGAACCCCTGTTTATATTTAAGGGGTACAGTAGGGACAGAAAACCTGTTTATATTTGAGGGGTACAGTAGGGACCGAACACCTGTTTATATTTAAGAGGTACAGTAGGGACCGAACCCCTGTTTATATTTGAGGGGTACAGTAGGGACCGAACACCTGTTTATATTTAAGGGGTACAGTAGGGACAGAACACCTGTTTATATTTGAGGGGTACAGTAGAGACAGAACACCTGTTTATATTTGAGGGGTACAGTAGGGACCGAACTCCTGTTTATATTTAAGGGGTACAGTAGGGAGAGAACCCCTGTTTATATTTGAGGGGTACAGTAGAGACCGAACCCATGTTTATATTTGAGGGGTACAGTAGGGAGAGAACACCTGTTTATATTTGAGGGGTACAGTAGGGACGGAAAACCTGTTTATATTTGAGGGGTACAGTAGAGACAGAACACCTGTTTATATTTGAGGGGTACAGTAGGGATAGAACCCCTGTTTATATTTGAGGGGTACAGTAGGGACAGAAAACCTGTTTATATTTGAGGGGTACAGTAGAGACAGAACACCTGTTTATATTTGAGGGGTACAGTAGGGACCGAACACCTGTTTATATTTAAGGGGTACAGTAGGGAGAGAACCCCTGTTTATATTTGAGGGGTACAGTAGAGACCGAACCCCTGTTTATATTTGAGGGGTACAGTAGGGAGAGAACCCCTGTTTATATTTAAGGGGTACAGTAGGGAGAGAACCCCTGTTTATATTTGAGGGGTACAGTAGGGACAGAACACCTATTTATATTTAAGGGGTACAGTAGGGAGAAAAAAAAACAGTTTATATTTGAGGGGTACAGTAGAGACCGAACCCCTGATTATATTTGATGGGTAGAGTAGGGACAGAACACTTAAAAATGTGAACCACATCCTTTTTCTTCAATGGGAGAGAAAGGACACATTTAGGGTGCCTGCATTCATGGGGCTCATTGTCTGGCCATGATTACTCTCTCATCAATGGGACTCATTGTCTGGCCATGATTTCTCTCTCATTCATGGGGCTCATTGTCTGGCCATGATTACTCTCTCATCAATGGGGCTCATTGTCTGGCCATGATTACTCTCTCATCAATGGGACTCATTGTCTGGCCATGATTACTCTCTCATTCATGGGACTCATTGTCTGGCCATGATTACTCTCTCATCAATGGGACTCATTGTCTGGCCATGATTACTCTCTCATCCATGGGACTCATTGTCTGGCCATGATTACTCTCTCATCAATGGGACTCATTGTCTGGCCGTGATTACTCTTTCATTCATGGGACTCATTGTCTGGCCATGATTACTCTCTCATTCATGGGATTCATTGTCTGGCCATGATTACTCTCTCATTCATGGGACTCATTGTCTGGCCATGATTACTCTCTCATTCATGGGACTCATTGTCTGGCCATGATTACTCTCTCATTCATGGGACTCATTGTCTGGCCATGATTACTCTCTCATCCATGGGGCTCATTGTCTGGCCATGATTACTCTCTCATTCATGGGACTCATTGTCTGGCCATGATTACTCTCTCATTCATGGGACTCATTGTCTGGCCATGATTACTTTCTCATCAATGGGACTCATTGTCTGGCCATGATTACTCTCTCATCAATGGGACTCATTGTCTGGCCATGATTACTCTCTCATCCATGGGGCTCATTGTCTGGCCATGATTACTCTCTCATCCATGGGACCCATTGTCTGGCCATGATTACTTTCTCATCCATGGGACTCATTGTCTGGCTATGATTACTCTCTCATCCATGGGGCTCATTGTCTGGCCATGATTACTCTCTCATCCATGGGACTCATTGTCTGGCCATGATTACTATCTCATCCATGGGACTCATTGTCTGGCCATGATTACTCTCTTATCCATGGGACTCATTGTCTGGCTATGATTACTCTCTCATCCATGGGGCTCATTGTCTGGCCATGATTACTCTCTCATCAATGGGGCTCATCATCTGGCCATGATTACTCTCTCATCAATGGGGCTCATCGTCTGGCCATGATTACTCTCTCGTCCATGGGGCTCATCGTCTGGCCATGATTACTCTCTCATCAATGGGGCTCATTGTCTGGCCATGATTACTCTCTCATCAATGGGGCTCATCATCTGGCCATGATTACTCTCTCATCAATGGGGCTCATCATCTGGCCATGATTACTCTCTCATCAATGGGGCTCATCGCCTGGCCATGATTACTCTCTTATCAATGGGGCTCATCATCTGGCCATGATTATTCTCTCATCAATGGGGCTCATCGTCTGGCCATGATTACTCTCTTATCAATGGGGCTCATCGTCTGGCCATGATTACTCTCTCATCAATGGGGCTCATTGTCTGGCCATGATTACTCTCTCATCAATGGGGCTCATCATCTGGCCATGATTACTCTCTCATCAATGGGGCTCATCATCTGGCCATGATTACTCTCTCATCAATGGGGCTCATTGTCTGGCCATGATTACTCTCTCATCAATGGGGCTCATCATCTGGCCATGATTACTCTCTCATCAATGGGGCTCATCATCTGGCCATGATTACTCTCTCATCAATGGGGCTCATCGCCTGGCCATGATTACTCTCTTATCAATGGGGCTCATCATCTGGCCATGATTATTCTCTCATCAATGGGGCTCATCGTCTGGCCATGATTACTCTCTTATCAATGGGGCTCATCGTCTGGCCATGATTACTCTCTCATCAATGGGGCTCATCATCTGGCCATGATTACTCTCTCATCAATGGGGCTCATCATCTGGCCATGATTACTCTCTCATTCATGGGACTCATTGTCTGGCCATGATTACTCTCTCATCCATGGGGCTCATTGTCTGGCCATGATTACTCTCTCATCCATGGGGCTCATTGTCTGGCCATGATTACTCTCTCATTCATGGGACTCATTGTCTGGCCATGATTACTCTCTCATTCATGGGACTCATTGTCTGGCCATGATTACTTTCTCATCAATGGGACTCATTGTCTGGCCATCATTACTCTCTCATCAATGGGACTCATTGTCTGGCCAAGATTACTCTCTCATCCATGGGGCTCATTGTCTGGCCATGATTACTCTCTCATCCATGGGACCCATTGTCTGGCCATGATTACTTTCTCATCCATGGGACTCATTGTCTGGCTATGATTACTCTCTCATCCATGGGGCTCATTGTCTGGCCATGATTACTCTCTCATCCATGGGACTCATTGTCTGGCCATGATTACTATCTCATCCATGGGACTCATTGTCTGGCCATGATTACTCTCTTATCCATGGGACTCATTGTCTGGCTATGATTACTCTCTCATCCATGGGGCTCATTGTCTGGCCATGATTACTCTCTCATCAATGGGGCTCATCATCTGGCCATGATTACTCTCTCATCAATGGGGCTCATCGTCTGGCCATGATTACTCTCTCGTCCATGGGGCTCATCGTCTGGCCATGATTACTCTCTCATCAATGGGGCTCATTGTCTGGCCATGATTACTCTCTCATCAATGGGGCTCATCATCTGGCCATGATTACTCTCTCATCAATGGGGCTCATCATCTGGCCATGATTACTCTCTCATCAATGGGGCTCATCGCCTGGCCATGATTACTCTCTTATCAATGGGGCTCATCATCTGGCCATGATTATTCTCTCATCAATGGGGCTCATCGTCTGGCCATGATTACTCTCTTATCAATGGGGCTCATTGTCTGGCCATGATTACTCTCTCATCAATGGGGCTCATCATCTGGCCATGATTACTCTCTCATCAATGGGGCTCATCATCTGGCCATGATTACTCTCTCATTCATGGGACTCATTGTCTGGCCATGATTACTCTCTCATCCATGGGGCTCATTGTCTGGCCATGATTACTCTCTCATCCATGGGGCTCATTGTCTGGCCATGATTACTCTCTCATTCATGGGACTCATTGTCTGGCCATGATTACTCTCTCATTCATGGGACTCATTGTCTGGCCATGATTACTTTCTCATCAATGGGACTCATTGTCTGGCCATCATTACTCTCTCATCAATGGGACTCATTGTCTGGCCAAGATTACTCTCTCATCCATGGGGCTCATTGTCTGGCCATGATTACTCTCTCATCCATGGGACCCATTGTCTGGCCATGATTACTTTCTCATCCATGGGACTCATTGTCTGGCTATGATTACTCTCTCATCCATGGGGCTCATTGTCTGGCCATGATTACTCTCTCATCCATGGGACTCATTGTCTGGCCATGATTACTATCTCATCCATGGGACTCATTGTCTGGCCATGATTACTCTCTTATCCATGGGACTCATTGTCTGGCTATGATTACTCTCTCATCCATGGGGCTCATTGTCTGGCCATGATTACTCTCTCATCAATGGGGCTCATCATCTGGCCATGATTACTCTCTCATCAATGGGGCTCATCGTCTGGCCATGATTACTCTCTCGTCCATGGGGCTCATCGTCTGGCCATGATTACTCTCTCATCAATGGGGCTCATTGTCTGGCCATGATTACTCTCTCATCAATGGGGCTCATCATCTGGCCATGATTACTCTCTCATCAATGGGGCTCATCATCTGGCCATGATTACTCTCTCATCAATGGGGCTCATCGCCTGGCCATGATTACTCTCTCATCAATGGGGCTCATCATCTGGCCATGATTACTCTCTCATCAATGGGGCTCATCGCCTGGCCATGATTACTCTCTTATCAATGGGGCTCATCATCTGGCCATGATCATTCTCTCATCAATGGGGCTCATCGTCTGGCCATGATTACTCTCTTATCAATGGGGCTCATCGTCTGGCCATGATTACTCTCTCATCAATGGGGCTCATCATCTGGCCATGATTACTCTCTCATCAATGGGGCTCATCATCTGGCCATGATTACTCTCTCATCAATGGGGCTCATCATCTGGCCATGATTATTCTCTCATCAATGGGGCTCATCATCTGGCCATGATTACTCTCTCATCAATGGGGCTCATCGTCTGGCCATGATTACTCTCTCATCAATGGGGCTCATCATCTGGCCATGATTATTCTCTCATCAATGGGGCTCATCATCTGGCCATGATTACAGTGCGTTAGACTGCTCCAGCGAAGACGTGGCTGGGGTGACAACAGACTCAAAGCATCCTGGGTATCAGCCACTCATCTCTGAGACACAAGGCTCCCAAGGTCTTTCAATGTGAGACACACTATTAGCTTTCTCTTATAGGCTGGCCTTCGCTCATCAGTCTGGAGTCCGCATGGTCTGGATTTACCGTACCTTATGTGATTCTGTAAACTCCCCAATTGTATTAGCGTAGGACAGAGTCGTTAGGGAATAACACTCAGGGGTGACATTATCCATAATGCACCACAGAACCTTTACCTAGAAACTGTCAAGGGATGCAAACAACATTTCTTCTTCTTTTTTTCCAACTGTGTTGGAGGGAACATCAGAGGACCAGGGACATGGAGTAAACAGAATAACATGCTGTATAGACAACGTGTATTCTCCTGTGGTCTGTGTCCTTCAATGAGGTGTGCCTTTTTTCCTCTTAACAAAGTCTGTGTGTGACAATACTACTAACAGGACTTCCTTGTCACCTTCCTTTCATCACCACTGATGGATGGAAGGACTGTATAGGTACATCAAACTGCCCCAATCCATCCTTTGAGATCAGTCGTGAGGGAAAACATACTTGAAAACGCATGGTTAGTTTGAAACCCCCTTGTGCTCTGTCCCCAATCAATACTAGGAGAAAGGAAAGGAGGTGGTTGAAGAGAATTGGAACACAGCCAGAATCTGTAGTTTACTGCCTTAGCCTCATAGGCTGAGGAGGAAGGATATTCAGCAGCATGACCACTGTTCACATCCATACGTGTGTGTGTGTGCGTGTGTGTGGAACTCCAGGCCAACAGCTCTGATGACTTATGTCTTTCATGTTGATAGCACACAGTACAACAGAGGCTTTGTGAAGGAACAACCACAGGGCACATATGGGGTTAGAGTTGAGCCAACAGAACTGAAGGAAATGAAAAACCCCGGGTGTGAGTCAATCAGTGATGGATTTTCAATTTCTCGTTCAAATGGTTGGTTAGTTTTAGATTACGGTGGCATTTGGGCATTGCATTATGGAAAAAATGAACTTAATTTTGAATAGATTTTTTATTGATTGAAATGTATTTGACTGCATCTTTCCCTTCTAAATCAACTAATATGGTAGCTTAAGTACTTGAAATAATATGTACAATTATGATAACACCAATGACGGCAACACCAATGACACATTTTAGGTATATTAGGATTTTCTGAAACGGAGGCCACGAATACTCAAATCTACAGTGGGGCAAAAAAGTATTTAGTCAGCCACCAATTGTGTTGTGCAAGTACTCCCACTTAAAAAGATGAGAGAGGCCTGTAATTTTCATCATAGGTACACTTCAACTATGACAGACAAAATTAGAAAAAAAATTCCTGAAAATCACATTGTAGGATTTTTTATGAATTTATTTGCAAATCATGGTGGAAAATAAGTATTTGGTCACCTATAAACAAGCAAGATTTCTGGCTCTCACAGACCTGTAACTTCTTCTTCTTCTTCACAGACCTGTAACTTCTTCTTCATCTTTAAGAGGCTCCTCTGTCCTCCACTTGTTTCCTGTATTAATGGCACCTGTTTGAACTTGTTATCAGTATAAAAGACACCTGTCCACAACCTCAAACAGTCACACTCCAAACTCCACTATGGGCAAGACCAAAGAGCTGTCAAAGGACACCAGAAACAAAATTGTAGACCTGCACCAGGCTGGGAAGACTGAATCTGCAATAGGTAAGCAGTTTGGTTTGAAGAAATCAACTGTGGGAGCAATTATTAGGAAATGGAAGACATACAAGACCACTGATAATCTCCCTCGATCTGGGGCTCCAAGCAAGATCTCACCCCGTGGGGTCAAATGATCACAAGAACGGTGAGCAAAAATCCCAGAACCACACGGGGGGACCTAGTGAATGACCTGCAGAGAGCTGGGACCAAAGTAACAAAGTCTACCATCAGTAACACACTACGCCGCCAGGGACTCAAATCCTGCAGTGCCAGACGTGTCCCCCTGCTTAAGCCAGTACATGAATGGGGCCATGTATCGTAAGATTTTGAGTGAAAACGTCCTTCCATCAGCAAAGGCATTGAAGTTGAAACGTGGCTGGGTCTTTCAGCATGACAATGATCCCAAACACACAGCCCGGGCAACGAAGGAGTGGCTTCGTAAGAAGCATTTCAAGGTCCTGGAGTGGCCTAGCCAGTCTCCAAATCTCAACCCCATAGAAAATCTTTGGAGGGAGTTGAAAGTCCGTGTTGCCCACCAACAGCCCCAAAACATCACTGCTCTAGAGGAGATCTGCATGGAGGAATGGGCCAAAATAACAGCAAAGGTGTGTGAAAACCTTGTGAAGACTTACAGAAAACATTTGACCTCTGTCATTGCCAACAAAGGGTATATAACAAAGTATTGAGATAAACTTTTGTTATTGACCAAATACTTATTTTCCACCATAATTTGCAAATAAATTCATAAAAAATCCTACAATGTGATTTTCTGGATTGTTTTTCTCATTTTGTCTGTTATAGTTGAAATGTACCTATGAGGGAAATTACAGGCCTCTCTCATCTTTTTAAGTGGGAGAACTTGCACAATTAGTGGCTGGCTAAATACTTTTTTTGCCCCACTGTAAGTCATCAATCCTTTAAAAATGATTTACTAAAGTGATATGATTAATCATTTTGCTCACAATGTTATTTCCCTTTATTTAAATTGACTGATACCAAGTGACACTGGATTTAGATATAGCACACGATCAATGGAATCCTCAAATGTATGACATAATAAAAGTGTGTGATTATGCTAATAACTTTCTTTAATAAATCAAATGGTTAGCAGATGTTGATGTGAGTGTGGCGAAATGCTTGTGCTTCTAGCTCCGACCATGCAGTAATATCTAACAAGTAATCTAACCTAACAATTTCACAACAACTACCATATACACACAAGTGTAAAGAAATGAATCAGAGGAATGTAAGTAAAGTACATAAAAATATATGAATGATTGATGGCCGAACGGCATATGCAAGATGCAGTAGATGGTATAGAGTACAGTATATACATATGAGATGAGTAATGTAGGGTATGTAAACATTAGTGGCATTGTTTAAAGTGGCTAGTGATACATTTATATACATCAATTTTTCCATTATTAAAGTGGCTGGAGTTGAGTCAGTATGTTGGCAGCAGCCACTCAATGTTAGTGATTGCTGTTTAACAGTCTGATGGCCTTGAGATAGAAGCTGTTTTTCAGTCTCTCTGTCCCTGCTTTGATGCACCTGTACTGACCTCGCCTTCTGGATGATAGCGGGGTGAACAGGCAATGGCTCGGGTGGTTGTTGTCCTTGATGATCTTTTTGGCCTTCCCGTGACATCGGGTGCTGTAGGTGCTGTAGGTGTCCTGGAGGACAGGTAGTTTGCCCCCGGTGATGCATTGTGCAGACCTCACTACCCTCTGGAGAGCCTTATGGTTGTGGGTGGAGCAGTTGCCGTACCAGGCGGTGATACAGCCAGACAGGATGCTCTCGATTGTGCATCTGTAAAAGTTTGTGAGTGTTTTTGGTGACAAGCCAAATTTCTTCAGCCTCCTCTGGTCCTTCTTCACCATGCTGTCTGTGTGATATATAGACCCCTCCCCTGATAGTTTACTACTTTAAAGAACGCTCCAGGTCCTTGTATATCTTGGAATCAGGGATTTTCAAGGCTGTAACGCCAAGAATGACACACATAAACAAATATATGTATTTTAGTAGTGTCATTTAGTTCATTGTCGAGCATTCGAGCATTCAAAATAATAGATAGATATCTCTAAATCCTAAAAATATGTCACTAGACCTCTACACATTGCCAGTTGGACAAGCCCATTTGCTAGCCACCAGTAGTTTCTACAATACATACAAATGTATGTTCTGCAGTATAATGGACTTACATTATGTTTTCTTATTAAATAATAGTTCAATAAAATGTTTTAGTCATTTGAAAGTATTTTTACATGGTGCCAAAGTCAAGGGACAGTATTTACCACCGCAATTCAAGAATGACCCGGTTACCATGAAAGGGCCTCAACTGTGAAATATAGTGTTGACTGCAAGGCCCTGGATCCGGACTTGGCTACAGAGGCAGAGGCAGTGGTAGTGGTAGTGGTAGTGGTAGTGGTAATGGTAATGGTAGTGGTAATGGTAGTGGTAGTGGTAATGGTAATGGTAGTGGTAGTGGTAGTGGTAATGATAGTGGTAGTGGTAGTGGTAATGGTAGTGGTAATGGTAGTGGTAGTGGTGGTGGTAATGGTAGTGGTAATGGTAGTGGTAGTGATAGTGGTAATGGTAGTGGTGGTGGTAATGGTAGTGGTAATGGTAGTGATAATGGTAGTGGTAATGGTAATGGTAGTGTTAATGGTAGTGGTAGTGGTAGTGGTAATGGTAGTGGTAATGGTAGTGGTAATGGTAGCGGTAGTGGTGGTGGTAATGGTAGTGGTAATGGTAGTGGTAGTGGTAATGGTAGTGGTAGTGGTAGTGCTAATGGTAGTGGTGGTGGTAATGGTAGTGGTAATGGTAGTGGTAATGGTAGTGGTAATGGTAATGGTAATGGTAATGGTAGTGGTCGTGGTAATGGTAGTGGTAGTGATAGTGGTAATGGTAGTGGTAGTGGTAATGGTAGTGGTAGTGGTAGTAGCTGGGGCAGTGGTAATGGTAAAGGTAGTGGCTGGGGCAGTGGTAATGGTAATGGTAGTGGTAGTGGTAGTGCTAATGGTAGTGGTAATGGTAGTGGTAATGGTAGTGATAATGGTAGTGGTAATGGTAATGGTAGTGGTAGTGTTAATGGTAGTGGTAATGGTAGTGGTAATGGTAGTGGTAATGGTAATGGTAGTGGTAGTGGTAATGGTAGTGGTAGTGGTAGTGGTAGTAGCTGGGGCAGTGGTAATGGTAATGGTAGTGGTAGTGGTAATGGTAATGGTAGTGGCTGGGGCAGTGGTAATGGTAATGGTAGTGGTAGTGGCTGGGGCAGTGGTAATGGTAATGGTAGTGGTAGTGGCTGGGGCAGTGGTAATGGAAATGGTAGTGGCTGGGGCAGTGGTAATGGTAATGGTAGTGGCTGGGGCAGTGGTAATGGTAGTGGTACTGGCTGGGGCTGTGGTAATGGTAGTGGTAGTGGCTGGGGCAGTGGTAATGGTAGTGGTAGTGGTAGTGGCTGGGGCAGTGGTAATGGTAATGGTAGTTGCTGGGGCAGTGGTAATGGTAATGGTAGTGGCTGGGGCAGTGGTAATGGTAATGGTAGTGGCTGGGGCAGTGGTAATGGTAGTGGTAGTGGTAATGGTAGTGGTAGTGGTAGTGGATGGGGCAGTGGTAATGGTAGCGGTAGTGGCTGAGGCAGTGGTAATGGTAGTGGTAGTTGCTGGGGCAGTGGTAATGGTAGTGGTAGTGGTAATGGTAGTGGTAGTGGCTGGGGCAGTGGTAATGGTAGTGGTAGTGGTAGTGGCTGGGGCAGTGGTAATGGTAGTGGTAGTGGTAATGGTAGTGGTAGTGGTAGTGGCTGGGGCAGTGGTAATGGTAGTGGTAGTGGCTGGGGCAGGGGTAATGGTAGTGGTAGTGGCTGGGGCAGTGGTAATGGTAGTGGTAGTGGCTGGGGCAGTGGTAATGGTAGTGGTAGTGGTAATGGTAGTGGTAGTGGTAATGGTAGTGGTAGTGGCTGGGGCAGTGGTAATGGTAGTGGTAGTGGTAGTGGCTGGGGCAGTGGTAATGGTAGTGGTAGTGGTAGTGGTAGTGGTAGTGGCTGGGGCAGTGGGTGGGGGAAATCATTCCCATGAACTCATCCTCTCACAACACAAGTGACATTTTTCAACAATGGTTTCAGATAGCATCTTCCCTCTGGTCTTTGGGCTAGTCCATCGGGAGGGAAGACATCTCACAACCCTGTCGGACACCTTTAAAAAATTAACTGGTTGGGCTCAGACTTGGCTATGACTAAGGCTCCTCACTCTATCCAGACAGTTTGCTCTCTCTCTCTCTGACTTTTCAATTTCCAGAGACCTGCGGGGGCCGCAGACTTGATCAAAGAGCCCTTCCATTTTTTTATTCCATTACCTTGGCTGTGAGTGAGACAAAGCCGGGTTCTGGGGTGTCAGGGGAGTAAGACATCAGACAACATGAAAGGACTGAGACCTACAAGGGGAGGCGAATTACATCGGACCTCTCAATGGAAACTGTACGGGAAGTATTTAAAGGAAAAGACTCATGATTCTTTTTACTTTTTTATGCAAGTCAAGGAAAGGTAAGTCCAAAAATGGTCAATGTTTAAAAGTAATATGAAATGGCCTGTGACTAGTGGTCACAAAAAAAGACTACAGTAGAATACCTACTGAAGGTGCATTCCCCCTAGCTGTCCTCAATGGCGTATAACACCCACATTACCCAGCTGTCGTTTAACTAAAGCCCAAGTGTAATATGAGGGGATTCCAAGGCTATTGAACTGGAGCCCAGTGGTGATATCATCTTCCTGTCTGCTGAGCAGTTCAGCAGTGTGAGGTGCTGGCAGAGGAGGCTCTGCACTGTATACATTGTGATGAGGCGAGTTAGGTTACGTTCCAAATGGCACACTATACTTTGGACCAGAGCCCATAGTAGTGCACAATGTAGGGGATAGGGTGCCATTTGGGACACATGCTCTGAACGGCTCTAAGGGTCAAGGGGTGAAGCTCAATCCCCTCGTCTATCCACAGTGTAATGCGGCCACATGTGGATGCAGTCCAGAGGGCCTCTTCTTCCTCTCAGGTGTAATTCAGCTGCACTAGGAGCTAGGGTTGGGGTCAATTCCATTTCAATTAACTTCCTGAATTGACTGAAATTAAATGGAACTGCCTCTAACCCTGCTCCAAGCCCTACAGGAAATAGGCAGGGGACATTTTTAGGAAGACAAAAGCAAAAACTCTTCTTGAGTTTTAATTTCACAGTGAAAACACTTCTTTCATACTTGACCAATGAGATCACAATCAAGGAGCCCAGGGGGAGAAGAGGCAGCAGACAAGGAGATCACAATCAAGGAGCCAAGGGGGAGAAGAGGCAGTATACAATGAGATCACAATCAAGGAGCCCAGGGGGAGAAGAGGCAGCAGACAATGAGATCACAATCAAGGAGCCCAGGGGGAGAAGAGGCAGCAGACAATGAGATCACAATCAAGGAGCCCAGGGGGAGAAGAGGCAGTATACAATGAGATCACAATCAAGGAGCCCAGGGGGAGAAGAGGCAGTATACAAGGAGATCACAATCAAGGAGCCCAGGGGGAGAAGAGGCAGTATACAATGAGATCACAATCAAGGAGCCCAGGGGGAGAAGAGGCAGCAGACAAGGAGATCACAATCAAGGAGCCCAGGGGGAGAAGAGGCAGTATACAATGAGATCACAATCAAGGAGCCCAGGGGGAGAAGAGGCAGCAGACAAGGAGATCACAATCAAGGAGCCCAGGGGGAGAAGAGGCAGCAGACAATGAGATCACAATCAAGGAGCCCAGGGGGAGAAGAGGCAGCAGACAATGAGATCACAATCAAGGAGCCCAGGGGGAGAAGAGGCAGTATACAATGAGATCACAATCAAGGAGCCCAGGGGGAGAAGAGGCAGTATACAAGGAGATCACAATCAAGGAGCCCAGGGGGAGAAGAGGCAGTATACAATGAGATCACAATCAAGGAGCCCAGGGGGAGAAGAGGCAGCAGACAAGGAGATCACAATCAAGGAGCCCAGGGGGAGAAGAGGCAGTATACAATGAGATCACAATCAAGGAGCCCAGTGGGAGAAGAGGCAGCAGACAAGGAGATCACAATCAAGGAGCCCAGGGGGAGAAGAGGCAGCAGACAAGGAGATCACAATCAAGGAGCCCAGGGGGAGAAGAGGCAGCAGACAAGGAGATCACAATCAAGGAGCCCAGGGGGAGAAGAGGCAGCAGACAAGGAGATCACAATCAAGGAGCCCAGGGGGAGAAGAGGCAGTATACAATGAGATCGCAATCAAGGAGCCCAGGGGGAGAAGAGGCAGCAGACAAGAGCCAAAGTCAGTACGAACTCTTCTAGACAACAGACACATTCATTAGCGGTTAGAGCGTTGGACTAGTAACCGAAAGGCTGCAAGATGGAATCCCTGAGCTGACAAGGTAAAAATATTTTGTTCTGCCCCTGAACAAGGCAGTTAATCCACTGTTCTTAGGCAGTTGTTGAAAATAAGAATTTGTTCTTAACTGACCTTCCTTGTTAAATAAAGGTAAAAATCTGTCTGGATTGGGGAAGATTTTCTGCTTTTCTTTTACACACATTAGATATAGATTAAAATAGCTATAATAGGCATAAACTAAAGTCAATCAGTTCTCTGAGGTCATTAACAGCCAACACTTCCCCAGCATTCTGAGTAGGGACAGTGGGAGGAGTTCCCACCCCTGTATTTACATACCAGCCCGAAGAACAGTGAGAGGAGTTCCCACCCCTGTATTTACATACCATCCTGAAGAGCAGTGGGAGGAGTTCCCACCCCTGTATTTACATACCAGCCTGAAGAGCAGTGGGAGGAGTTTCCACCCCTGTATTTACATATCAGCCTGAAGGACAGTGGGAGGAGTTCCAAACCCCTGTATTTATATACCAGCCTGAAGAGCAGTGGGAGGAGTTCCCACCCCTGTATTTACAAATCAGCCTGAAGGACAGTGAGAGGAGTTCCCACCCCTGTATTTACATACCAGCCTGAAGAGCAGTGGGAGGAGTTCCCACCCCTGTATTTACATATCAGCCTGAAGAACAGTGGGAGGAGTTCCCACCCCTGTATTTACATACCAGCCTGAAGAACAGTGGGAGGAGTTCCCACCCCTGTATTTACATACCATCCTGAAGAACAGTGAGAGGAGTTCCCACCCCTGTATTTACATATCAGCCTGAAGAACAGTGGGAGGAGTTCCCACCCCTGTATTTACATACCATCCTGAAGAGCAGTGGGAGGAGTTCCCACCCCTGTATTTACATATCAGCCTGAAGAACAGTGAGAGGAGTTCCCACCCCTGTATTTACATATCAGCCTGAAGAACAGTGGGAGGAGTTCCCACCCCTGTATTTACATATCAGCCTGAAGAACAGTGGGAGGAGTTTCCACCCCTGTATTTACATATCAGCCTGAAGAACAGTGGGAGGAGTTCCCACCCCTGTATTTACATATCAGCCTGAAGAACAGTGGGAGGAGTTCCCACCCCTGTATTTACATATCAGCCTGAAGAACAGTGGGAGGAGTTCCCACCCCTGTATTTACATATCAGCCTGAAGAACAGTGGGAGGAGTTCCCACCCCTGTATTTACATATCAGCCTGAAAAACAGTGGGAGGAGTTCCCACCCCTGTATTTACATATCAGCCTGAAGAACAGTGGGAAGCAAATCATGTTCAAAAGCTAATATCATAATCATACAAATTAGTCTGACGACTCCCACCAGCAATCCTGAGAAAAACACTGTAAAGTTGATCCAGAAATCAAAGTTTGTCTCGATGGATAAATAATATTTCACATAGGTTAGGATACATTCCTTCTGGGTGCAATGCTCTTTCACAGCCTTCCAGATCAATGATGGAAGGGTGGTGTGGAGGAGTGAGGACAAGTAAAGCAGGGTGAGGTAGGGGGTGTGAGTTCAGGAAACCGATCAATGGGCAAAATTAATATTTCACAGCAGCAGTCTGTCTGTTGTTGCACTAGTTTGATACCGTCAATGAATTCTCTCATAAGATAACATCAAATCGCTACCAGGATTGGGTAGGTTACTTTTAAAATGTAATCCATTACAGTTACAAGTTAAGTGTTCAAAATTGTAATCAGCGAGCAGTGTGTCAAGAAGCAGTGTGGCTTGGCAGGGTCGTGTTTCGGAGGACGCATGGCTTTCGACCTTCTCCTCTCCTGAGTCCGTACGGGAGTTGCAGCAATGGGACAAGACTAACTACCAATTGGATATCATGGATATCAAAATTAGATTTATTTTTATTTTTTAAGACAAAAAGGATCCATCAAACACATCTGGTGTGTCGTCATGGTGGTTTCTGACTTGTGGTCAGACTCGCTCAGGTGGGACAAACTTAGACTTAAGCTTTCAGCATTTGGTTTTTCAGTGCTGAATTGAATCTCATTGAGAAAACAGAAAGGTGTCATAACATTCTTTCTGAATTTAAAAGTAATCCAAGAAGTAATCATCTAGTTTTTCAAAAATACCTGTAATCTGATTATAATAATTTTGCTGGTAACGTAGCTGATTGTAATCAGTTACTTCCCAACAACTGATCACTACTGTACATCTTCTCCTATAAAAACCCACATAAATGGATCAGACGACTCGATATAAATTATTCAAAATGGCGCTAGTGTTTACCAATAAAACTGCATACAAAAATACTATATGCCGACATGCATAAACCATAAAAGTTAACATTTCACCAGCGAGGTCTGTCACCATCCATGAAATGTTCCATCTGTCATTTACCAGGGGTAGAGGCAAATGTCAACATTATTATTGTTGCCCAGGTTACTCATTTTTATTTGGCCACGGTTCTGATAGTCCAAAGGGGAAAGTGTTGGTTACTTTCAATTATTTTCCTATTCATATTTAATTGTGTTTATTGCTTGCTAAAGGTCAACGGTGGTGTTTATGTGCGTTTTCCAACACTGGGGAGGTGGAGTCATGCTGGTAAGTCAGCATGGCTATTTAAAAATGCACAAGGTTCGCCACAGGAAGCCGTGACCTGGGAGAGTTAACCTATCGAACAATAAATATCAGGTAACACTTCCAATCAAATCCCCCCCGTCTCCCTCTCCTTATCTCCTGCTATGATCTGTGCAGTGAAGGAAGCCCCATTGTACATAACTAACAGTAGGCATCCGTTTCACAGAACCACAACATCACATAATACAGACTTAATTAAGAATAAATAGATTGTTATTATGCAATCTATGCCAATCTTGGGCAGGTGAACCCTGGTAAAGGATTTACTATCAGTCTCCAGAGGATCTTCCTGGTAAAATAGAAGATGAATGCCGATTTTAAACATGAGACATGAGAACTGGTATGAAAATAGATATTTTGTCTCTTCGCCTAATGATGAATGGAGGGAAATCATTGATTTTCAAGGGTTGCTCGTCGTCACACACCACATCCAAATGCAGAAAGTATTCCATGCACAACTTTTTATGATGTGAAAAAAATAACAGTTATACCTAGAGTACATCCCAAAATACACTGCAATGTGTTCCACTGTTGGCTATCACCAAAGCACTGCAGGAGACCTTTGCTTGAAATGAAGTGTCTCCTTTCACAGTGTACATTTCTCAGAGAACAGGTTTCAAATATTTAACTTGCAGAGCATGGTGTTTCAGTAGAGATGGGAAAGAATTGCTCTCACAGTTATCTATTTAAGTGAATAAGTGGTTCTGGGGATGGGGTGGTTGAGGTTGCACAGAGGGTTGTTACACTTTTTTACATTCACTTTGGCACTCATTTCGGAACCTTGGTGTCATTTTTCAACTCTAGACACAAAACTCACAACCAATGATCAAAATGCACATTTTTCAACACTTTTTCCAATTGCTTGGATACAATACACATAAAGATAAGATCATTTGTCCATTGAACTAAAATCTCCTGCTCAAAATGACACAACTAAACATCAAAGTATTACCATTTCAAAATGCAATTCACACATTACATCTGAGATGACTGTCTATTCACACATTACATCTGAGATGACTGTCTATTCACACATTACATCTGAGATGACTGTCTATTCACACATTACATCTGAGATGACTGTCTATTCACACATTACATCTGAGATGACTGTCTATTCACACATTACATCTGAGATGACTGTCTATTCACACATTACATCTGAGATGACTGTCTATTCACACATTACATCTGAGATGACTGTCTATTCACACATTACATCTGAGATGACTGTCTATTCACACATTACATCTGAGATGACTGTCTATTCACACATTACATCTGAGATGACTGTCTATTCATTTCATTACAATGATCTAACTATCAACTGATACAACTGCTCAAAATGATAAGTAACTGTTGCTTTACTCTTAATGCATAGTTTTATGGAAACTGACCAACAATATTCCATGTTTAGATCATGAAAGTTTCAGGATAACGAGAACCATTGACACCAATTACCGTGGAACATGAACCAATTGGACTACATTATCTACGGATGTAATATTTCATCATCATTCTTTATCAGACACTGTTTCTATGGTCTCATGTACCACTTTTCCAGAACATGTTTTCAGATTTGACATTACTGTACACTCACCGGCCACTTTATTAGGTACACCTATATAGTACTGGGTAGAACCCCCTTTTGCCTCCACAACAACCTGACTTATTTATGGTGTTGTATGTTAAGAGATGCCATTCTGAACACCACTGTTTTTAACAACTGTTATTTGAGCATTTGTGGCCTTTCTGTTAGCTTGAGTGAGTCCGGACATTCTCCTCTGACCTCTCTCATTAACAAGGTGTTTTTCCCACTGAACTGCCGCTCACTGAATGTGTTTTGTTTATCACACCATTCTCTGTAAACTCTAGAGACTGTAGTGCGTAAAAATCCCAGGAGGGCAGCTGTTTCTGAGATGTTGGAATCACAATGTGTGGCATCAATAATCATACCACGGTCAAAGTTCCTTAGATTACCCATCTTGCCTGTTCTAATGTTTGGTCGAACCACATCTAATACTCTACATATTGAGTTGCAGGCAGCCACATGATTCGCTGTTCGAATGTAACCTTCCTTGATGAGCTAAATCAGGTTTGTAGAGCTGATGGCGTGACCTATGTCATTGTGTGGGATAATGTGCAAATGGTGCAAGCATGGTTTCAGGCCCAACCACAATTAACCATCCTGTACTTACCCCCATACTCTCCTTTCCTTAACATGATTGAGGAATTTTTCTCCACATGGAGGTGGAAGGTATATGATAGGCTCCCTCACGAACAAGCCAAGATGGCTAATGAAAACATCCATTGTGATGTGGATGAGAACCTGTGGCCAAATCCACAAGACAGAGTTGATGGAAATATAGAAGTACAGTAATCAATCCTTTGTTTAGCTTTTTACAGTAAGCCAGGTGAGGAACACTGCAGTGATGTTTTACAGTAAGCCAGGTAAGGAACACTGCAGTGATGTTTTACAGTAAGCCAGGTAAGGAACACTGCAGTGATGTTTTACAGTAAGCCAGGTAAGGAACACTGCAGTGATGTTTTACAGTAAGCCAGGTGAGGAACACTGCAGTGATGTTTTACAGTAAGCCAGGTGAGGAACACTGCAGTGATGTTTTACAGTAAGCCAGGTAAGGAACACTGCAGTGATGTTTTACAGTAAGCCAGGTAAGGAACACTGCAGTGATGTTTTACAGTAAGCCAGGTGAGGAACACTGCAGTGATGTTTTACAGTAAGCCAGGTGAGGAACACTGCAGTGATATTTTACAGTAAGCCAGGTGAGGAACACTGCAGTGATGTTTTACAGTAAGCCAGGTGAGGAACACTGCAGTGATGTTTTACAGTAAGCCAGGTGATGAACACTGCAGTGATGTTTTACAGTAAGCCAGGTGAGGAACACTGCAGTGATGTTTTACAGTAAGCCAGGTGAGGAACACTGCAGTGATGTTTTACAGTAGTTTTTTTCGTTTTTTGTAGCTAATTATTTTTTGCTTTGATTCAAAGAAACCTATGTTGTGATTTTATTGCATTTCATCAATACATTTCAGATTTTGTTCAATGATTCCACTGTGTCTGTAGTATTCTCTCTACTAGTCCTTTTACAGTGATGTATTTATGTGTAGTAACATAATGAAACATGTGTCACATATTTTGTACGACAATATTTAATGATTGTATAAACAACTACACAGTGAAACTATTGGTATCTTTTGTGTGGGTGATTTAAATGAATGTTCCTATGGTATTTCATGATAAATGAGTTATTTGAACCAATGATTCTGCAAGTGCAAGGTTTCTTTAAAGATATGAATGCACAATGCAATGTTTTGACAGCCTGTGTTACAAGTGATGACCGTTTTGAGTTTTGTGTCTAGAGTTTAGAAAAATGACCACAAGTTTCTGAAATGAGTGCCAAAGTCATTGTAAAAAACTGTAATAGACCCAGAGGCAAATATAAAACAAAACAATTAGGTTTTTCTCTGAATCCATCCTCAGATCCAATCCACTGTGTAAGACCATTGTGCATGATCAATTCACTATTGTACATCTAAGTACAGTATACGCCCCTAAGATTCATCCTGTGTATGGTGGAAATGACCTGGGCAGAAAACGGCTTTGTCCAGCAGAAAACAATGCCTCTGGGACTCAAGGATATTCAATTATGTTCAAATCATGTCTTAATCAACATCAGTATTAATAACAAGACGCACATATTGAACAGTACAGCATAGCTGACTTGGTTAAGGAAATCAGGCTATAACCATAGCCACTGAGAGCATGTGCTTATGCTGTGTACCTAGTATTTACTATAGAATAATGCCATACCCCAGTTCTTCATTGAAAGACTGTAAGTAAGACTGGAGACGAATAGAAATGTCAGAATATATATTACTGCCACGTGGGGACGGAGAGTGATCCCCCACCCCCCCCCCCCCCCCCCCTTTCCCCTCTGAAATTAGGCTTGTTCACAATTGTGCTGAATATCAGCTGGTTTCAGATACTGAAATAAAACAACGCACTCTGAAAACAAATCACTGATATGTTCTCTCTTGATCAGAGGAGCACTTACAGATTTTAAAGCATGTTACGTAAATTGGGTGCCTCTACCTAGCAACTGGCAGCCTGCTAGCTGCACATCCTGTGCCCATTGTTCAAGAACATTTTGCCCCACTTTGCTGGGAGCCACTGGGGCGGTGTGTGTGTTCGTAAGTACATTTGTGTGTGCCTATGTAAATGCGTGCATGTGTGTGTGACTGCATCCATGCGTGTGTGTGTTTTTGCATGCGTGCGTGCATGTCAGTGTTTGCGTGTGTGTGTCTGTGTGTGTGTGCATGTGTGTTTGTGTGCGTCTTTGTGTGTGTGTTTGTGTGTTTGTCTGTGTGTGTGTGTGTGTGTGTGTAGTGAGTGTCAGTGTGTATCAGTGTGTGTGTGTGTGTGTGTGTGTGTGTGTGTGTGTGTGTGTGTGTCTGTGTGTGTGGTGTGTATCAGTGTGTGTATCACTGTGTGTGCGTGTGCATGTGCGTGCATGCGTGTGTGTGTGTGTGTGTGTGAGCGTGTGTGTGTATCAGTGTGTGTGCGTGTGTGTGTGTGTGTACGTGCGTGCGTGTGTGCGTGTGTGTGTGTGCGTGTGCGTGTGTGCGTGCGTGTGTGTGTGTGCATCTGAACTTAGAAACAACTTCCCTCATTATGGCCTGTGTGTTATTGTTTTCACTGCCACACACATCTCCGGCTCACAACCACTAAAAGGTTTTGCTTGAAATTTTAAACAGAGCTGAGACAGGCCGTTTATATTTAAACTGAGTTTACAGTCGGCAGGGATGGCATGGGTTCTCTGGCAGTTGGTAAACACTGACTACGATGACTCCTGTCGCCCCACTGAATGTGTGCGTCAGTTATACGTTTGGGAGTTTGTCGTGTTGTTGTTCTTCTCCAGGGCATCATCTCCTGTGGGAGATGGGGTCGGATATTGACAACGCCCACAGCCAAGAAAGTGCACATTAATGTACACCATGTTGGCTTGATGATGGTATAGATGGAGGATAGTATAGCTTATTTAGTGTCATGCACTTTATCTACATATAGAAGAGTCCTCCAGGTGACCTGCACTTGTAGGTAGAAATGAAAGTATATTCCTCAGAATGTGAAATCTACCCAAACACCTAGTATCACTGAAACAGACTCTGTTGTCTACAGAGCAGCCATTTTGTTGGCTGCCAGGCCATTGCATTGCATTTCTGTGGGAGAAAGACAGAGACTGCTCCTTTTTCCAGCACGCCTCCAATATGAAAACATGGATTCCCCCAGGCTCTGATGACAGCCAAAGCAACACTACTGCAATGCTCTAGCTGAATAAAACACAGCATCTCTAGATCTAGATCGGCAAATGGAATCATAGGCCTGCTGTAACTGACAAAGGGCCTTTGAGAAGCACTATGGAACAATATATGTCCCAGAGTTGTGTTTGTTAGAACAACACAAACGTGTTAGACCTACATGAAACGCTTTTCTCCACCTTTTAGAAATACAGCAGAATTTCTATACTGCAAACAGTATACGGTTGTAAAACTGCAGTGCATCACTGTAACTATTGTATTGCATCATATTCATGAGTACATTGCCTTTACAGCTTTGAGTTGCAAAAAACTACAGCTCATAATTGCCCTACCTTACAGTTTTTTTCGATTGCTAAACGACAGTGGACACAACTGGAGTCACATGTGCAAAACTCTAACTACAGTCTGCACAGCAGCAGTTCATGTGGACCAAACTCTAGTTCGTTTTTCATTGCTTGAACACAGTTTTCAAAACTCTACACACTTATCCCATGACATGAGTTTCCATGTGGTTCATTCCATTCACTCCATTCCAGCCATTATTATGAGCCGTCCTCCCCTCAGCAGCCTCCACTGGTGTGTGTGTGTGTGTGTGTGTGTGTGTGTGTGTGTGTATGTGTGTGTGTATTCATCTTTGTATGTGTGTGTGTGTGTGTGTGTGTGTGTGTATTCGTCTTTGTGTGTGTGTGTGTGTATGTGTGTGTGTATTCGTCTTTGTGTGTGTGTGTGTGTGTGTGTGTGTGTGTGTGTGTGTGTGTGTGTGTGTGTGTGTGTGTGTGTATGTGTGTGTGTGTGTGTGTGTGTGTGTGTATTCGTCTTTGTGTATGTTTGTCTGTTTGTCTGTCTGAGTCTTTGCGTCAGGCTCAGCTGTGTAAAGAGGACACCAACTGTCAGAGGGCTTTTTGATTGACTGAGAGGAGTGGAGCTGTTTCCCAATCTTCCCCTATCTTTCTGCAAAGGAAAATAACGGCTGTTTGAAAATCAAGTCACACGGGGTACCTCTTTAAATATACCTATTGGTCAGGGCTCAAGAAACAGAGGAGGGAGAGAGAGAGACAGACAGACAGAGGCAGAGACAGAGAGAGGGCGACAGAGACAGAGAGAGACAGAGAGAGACAGAGAGAGAGAGAGAGAGAGACAGACAGACAGACAGACAGACAGACAGACAGACAGACAGACAGACAGACAGACAGACAGACAAAGAGGCACAGAAAGAGAGAGAGACAGTCTGCTGTTTGCTGATGATCTGATGCTTCTGGGCCCTGACAGTAAATCTCAGTAAGACCAAAATAACGGTGTTCCAAAAAAGGTCCAGTCGCCAGGACTACAAATACAAATTCCATCTAGACACCGTTGCCCTAGAGCACACAAAAAACTATACCTCGGCCTAAACATCAGCGCCACTGGTAACTTTCACAAAGCAGTGAACGAGCTGAGAGACAAGGCAAGAAGTGCCTTTTATGCCATCAAAAGGAAGATAAAATTCAACATACCAATTAGGATCTGGCTAAAAATACTTGAATCAGTTATAGAACCCATTGCCGTTAATGGTTGTGAGGTCTGGGATCCGCTCACCAACCAAGAATTCACAAAATGGGACAAACACCAAATTGAGACTGCATGCATAATTCTGCAAAAATATCCTCTGTGTACACAGTAAAACACCAAATAATGCATGCAGAGCAGAATTAGGCCGATACCCGCTAATTATCAAAATCCAGAAAAGAGACCTTAAATTCGATAACCACCTAAAAGGAAGTGGTTCCCAAACCTTCCATAACAAAGCCATCACCTAATGTACAGAGAGAAGAACCTCAATAAGAGTCCCCTAAGGAAACTGGTCGTGGGGCTCTGTTCACAAACACAAACACACCCCACAGAGCCCTAGAACAACAACACAATAGGACATATTAGAGACACATATTTCCCTCAGATTACACAGACCCATATCTATTGATAAACTCCCATATCTATTGAGTGAAATTCCACAGTGTGCCATCACAGCAGCAAGATTTGTGACCTGTTGCCAGAAGAAAAGGGCAACCAGGGAAGAACAAACACCATTGTAAATACAAACCATTTTTATGTTTATTTATCTTCCCTTTTGTACTTTGAAATTAATTATTTGCACATAATGTGTACTTTAGTGAGTGTAATGTTTACTGTTTATTTTTATTGTTTATTTCACTTTTGTTTATGATCTACTTCACTTGCTTTGGCACGTAAAACTAAATGCATGCTCTTCAACCGATCGCTTCCAGCACCTGCCCGCCCGTCCAGCATCACTTCTCTGGACGGTTCTGACTTAGAATATATGTTTGGCAGCTCACCCTTGTAAAACTGACTATCCTACTGATCCTTGACTTCGGCGATGTCATTTACAAAATAGCCTCCAACACTCTACTCAACAAATTGGATGCAGTCTATCACAGTGCCATTCGTTTTGTCACCAAAACTACCCACCACTGCGTCCTGTATGCTCTGGTTGGCTGGCCCTCGCTTCATATTCGTTGCCAAACCCACTGGCTCCAGGTCATCTATAAGTCTTTGCTAGGTTATTCAGTATTTACTCCAGTGTTTAATTGCTAAATTGTAATAATTTCACCACTATAGCCTATTTATGGCCTTAACTCCCTTATCTTACCTCATTTGTACACACTGTATTAAGACTTTTTTTCTATTGTATTATTGACTGTATGTTTGTTTATTCCATGTGTAACTCTGTGTTGTTGTTTGTGTCGCACTACTTTGCTTTATCTTGACCAAGTCGCAGTTGTAAATGAGAACTTGTTCTCAACTAGCCTACCTGGTTAAATAAAGGTGAAATAAAATAAATAAAATAAAACATGGAAATTGGAAACGGAAATTGAATCGAGAGACAGAGAGAGAGAGACAGAGAGAGAGAGACAGAGAGAGCGAGACAGAGAGAACGAGACAGAGAGAGAGAGAGAGAGAGAGAGAGAGACAGAGAGAGAGAGTGAGAGAGAGAGCGAGAGATAGAGACAGAGAGAGAGGAGACAGAGAGAGAGAGAGAGAGAGAGATAGAGAGAGAGAGAGAGATAGAGACAGAGAGACAGAGAGAGAGAGAGAGATAGAGACAGAGAGACAGAGAGAGAGAGAGCGAGAGAGAGAGAGAGAGAGAGAGAGAGAGAGAGAAAGCGAGAAAGAGACACAGAGAGAGAGAGAGAGAGAGAGAGAGAGAGACACGAGAGGGGGAATCATGAAACAGGAGTAGAGGCAAAATGGTGGTGCTAAAAGACAAACTAGAAGTTACAAAACCAAAAGGAGGAAGCTTGTTAAATGTCAACCACAGTGTCTGACAGATTAGGCACATAACTCAACACACACACACATCACGGTCAGGGACAGGGACAGGGATGAAGTCAGATAGGGACAAGAGGGTGTGACCAATGTTACTGTCACATACAGGAGGATGGCGGTAAGCTCGAAATGACCTACTGTACCCCACATCCAGGCCATTATAATGCACTGTAATAAACCATGCATAGTGCCTCCACTAACGCTGAACAGACATTTTACTGAGAATATTTTAGAAACCGACATTTGGTATTGTGTGTAATGTAAAGAGGTTACAGTGTAGATAGAGTATAGGTTTATAGGAAAAAAGGTCTGATAAAAAATAACTGTTCATGATATTTCAGCATCCTCCGAAACATTATGGCTTAATGATATCTAATTAAGATAACTCAAATATTACCTCTGTGTCCTCACTGATGCTGTCTGTTACATTATTGTCCATTTACGGAGGAAACTCAAAAAGGAGTATTCAATGACTGTGAATGGAAATAGCATAGAGCTTATATTCAACCTCAAGGAGGCTTGTCTATTGTCCGATAAAGGGAAACGGGATAGCGGGAAACGGGATAGCGGGAAACGGGATAGCGGGAAACGGGATAGCGTGAAAGGGGAAGTCTGAAATAGTGTCAAAAAACATGTTGAAGGAGAAAACAAACAATAGATGAAAAAAGAGGACAAGCAGGATAACACAGCCTACGTCTAGGCTTTAGCAGGATAACACAGCCTACGTCTAGGCTTTAGCAGGATAACACAGCCTACGTCTAGGCTTTAGCAGGATAACACAGCCTAAGTCTAGGCTTTAGCAGGATAACACAGCCTACGTCTAGGCTTTAGCAGGATAACACAGCCTACGTCTACGCTTTAGCAGGATAATACAGCCTACGTCTAGGCTTTAGCAGGATAACACAGCCTACGTCTAGGCTTTAGCAGGATAATACAGCCTATGTCTAGGCTTTAGCAGGATAACACAGCCTACGTCTAGGCTTTAGCAGGATAATACAGCCTACGTCTAGGCTTTAGCAGGGTAACACAGCCTACGTCTAGGCTTTAGCAGGATAACACAGCCTACGTCTAGGCTTTAGCAGGATAACACAGCCTACGTCTAGGCTTTAGCAGGATAACACAGCCTACGTCTAGGCTTTAGCAGGATAACACAGCCTACGTCTAGGCTTTAGCAGGATAATACAGCCTACGTCTAGGCTTTAGCAGGATAATACAGCCTACGTCTAGGCATTAGCAGGATAACACAGCCTACGTCTAGGCTTTAGCAGGATAATACAGCCTACGTCTAGGCTTTAGCAGGATAACACAGCCTACGTCTAGGCTTTAGCAGGATAACACAGCCTACGTCTAGGCTTTAGCAGGATAATACAGCCTACGTCTAGGCTTTAGCAGGATAATACAGCCTACGTCTAGGCTTTAGCAGGATAACACAGCCTACGTCTAGGCCTTAGCAGGATAATACAGCCTACGTCTAGGCTTTAGCAGGATAACACAGCCTACGTCTAGGCTTTAGCAGGATAACACAGCCTACGTCTAGGCTTTAGCAGGATAATACAGCCTACGTCTAGGCTTTAGCAGGATAATACAGCCTACGTCTAGGCTTTAGCAGGATAACACAGCCTACGTCTAGGCTTTAGCAGGATAACACAGCCTACGTCTAGGCTTTAGCAGGATAACACAGCCTACGTCTAGGCTTTAGCAGGATAACACAGCCTATGTCTAGGCTTTAGCAGGATAACACAGCCTACGTCTAGGCTTTAGCAGGATAACACAGCCTACGTCTAGACTTTAGCAGGATAACACAGCCTACGTCTAGGCTTTAGCAGGATAACACAGCCTACGTCTAAGCTTTAGCAGGATAACACAGCCTACGTCTAGGCTTTAGCAGGATAACACAGCCTACGTCTAGGCTTTAGCAGGATAACACAGCCTACGTCTAGGCTTTAGCAGGATAACACAGCCTATGTCTAGGCTTTAGCAGGATAATACAGCCTACGTCTAGGCTTTAGCAGGATAACACAGCCTACGTCTAGGCTTTAGCAGGATAACACAGCCTACGTTTAGGCTTCAGCAGGATAATACAGCCTACGTCTAGGCTTTAGCAGGATAACACAGCCTACGTCTAAGCTTTAGCAGGATAACACAGCCTACGTCTAGGCTTTAGCAGGATAACACAGCCTACGTCTAGGCTTTAGCAGGATAACACAGCCTACGTCTAGGCTTTAGCAGGATAATACAGCCTACGTCTAGGCTTTAGCAGGATAACACAGCCTACGTCTAGGCTTTAGCAGGATAATACAGCCTACGTTTAGGCTTCAGCAGGATAATACAGCCTACGTCTAGGCTTTAGCAGGATAATACAGCCTACGTCTAGGCTTTAGCAGGATAACACAGCCTACGTCTAGGCTTTAGCAGGATAACACAGCCTACGTCTAGGCTTTAGCAGGATAACACAGCCTGCGTCTAGGCTTTAGCAGGATAACACAGCCTACGTCTAAGCTTTAGCAGGATAATACACCCTACGTCTAGGCTTTAGCAGGATAACACAGCCTACGTCTAAGCTTAAGCAGGATAACACAGCCTACGTCTAGGCTTTAGCAGGATAACACAGCCTACGTCTAGGCTTTAGCAGGATAACACAGCCTACGTCTAGGCTTTAGCTGGATAACACAGCCTACGTCTAGGCTTTAGCAGGATAATACAGCCTACGTCTAGGCTTTAGCAGGATAACACAGCCTACGTCTAGGCTTTAGCAGGATAACACAGCCTACGTTTAGGCTTCAGCAGGATAATACAGCCTACGTCTAGGCTTTAGCAGGATAATACAGCCTACGTCTAAGCTTTAGCAGGATAACACAGCCTACGTCTAGGCTTTAGCAGGATAACACAGCCTACGTCTAGGCTTTAGCAGGATAACACAGCCTACGTCTAGGCTTTAGCAGGATAATACAGCCTACGTCTAGGCTTTAGCAGGATAACACAGCCTACGTCTAGGCTTTAGCAGGATAATACAGCCTACGTTTAGGCTTCAGCAGGATAATACAGCCTACGTCTAGGCTTTAGCAGGATAATACAGCCTATGTCTAGGCTTTAGCAGGATAACACAGCCTACGTCTAGGCTTTAGCAGGATAATACAGCCTACGTCTAGGCTTTAGCAGGGTAACACAGCCTACGTCTAGGCTTTAGCAGGATAACACAGCCTACGTCTAGGCTTTAGCAGGATAACACAGCCTACGTCTAGGCTTTAGCAGGATAACACAGCCTACGTCTAGGCTTTAGCAGGATAATACAGCCTACGTCTAGGCTTTAGCAGGATAATACAGCCTACGTCTAGGCTTTAGCAGGATAACACAGCCTACGTCTAGGCCTTAGCAGGATAATACAGCCTACGTCTAGGCTTTAGCAGGATAACACAGCCTACGTCTAGGCTTTAGCAGGATAACACAGCCTACGTCTAGGCTTTAGCAGGATAATACAGCCTACGTCTAGGCTTTAGCAGGATAATACAGCCTACGTCTAGGCTTTAGCAGGATAACACAGCCTACGTCTAGGCCTTAGCAGGATAATACAGCCTACGTCTAGGCTTTAGCAGGATAACACAGCCTACGTCTAGGCTTTAGCAGGATAACACAGCCTACGTCTAGGCTTTAGCAGGATAATACAGCCTACGTCTAGGCTTTAGCAGGATAATACAGCCTACGTCTAGGCTTTAGCAGGATAACACAGCCTACGTCTAGGCTTTAGCAGGATAACACAGCCTACGTCTAGGCTTTAGCAGGATAACACAGCCTACGTCTAGGCTTTAGCAGGATAACACAGCCTATGTCTAGGCTTTAGCAGGATAACACAGCCTACGTCTAGGCTTTAGCAGGATAACACAGCCTACGTCTAGACTTTAGCAGGATAACACAGCCTACGTCTAGGCTTTAGCAGGATAACACAGCCTACGTCTAAGCTTTAGCAGGATAACACAGCCTACGTCTAGGCTTTAGCAGGATAACACAGCCTACGTCTAGGCTTTAGCAGGATAACACAGCCTACGTCTAGGCTTTAGCAGGATAACACAGCCTATGTCTAGGCTTTAGCAGGATAATACAGCCTACGTCTAGGCTTTAGCAGGATAACACAGCCTACGTCTAGGCTTTAGCAGGATAACACAGCCTACGTTTAGGCTTCAGCAGGATAATACAGCCTACGTCTAGGCTTTAGCAGGATAACACAGCCTACGTCTAAGCTTTAGCAGGATAACACAGCCTACGTCTAGGCTTTAGCAGGATAACACAGCCTACGTCTAGGCTTTAGCAGGATAACACAGCCTACGTCTAGGCTTTAGCAGGATAATACAGCCTACGTCTAGGCTTTAGCAGGATAACACAGCCTACGTCTAGGCTTTAGCAGGATAATACAGCCTACGTTTAGGCTTCAGCAGGATAATACAGCCTACGTCTAGGCTTTAGCAGGATAATACAGCCTACGTCTAGGCTTTAGCAGGATAACACAGCCTACGTCTAGGCTTTAGCAGGATAACACAGCCTACGTCTAGGCTTTAGCAGGATAACACAGCCTGCGTCTAGGCTTTAGCAGGATAACACAGCCTACGTCTAAGCTTTAGCAGGATAATACACCCTACGTCTAGGCTTTAGCAGGATAACACAGCCTACGTCTAAGCTTAAGCAGGATAACACAGCCTACGTCTAGGCTTTAGCAGGATAACACAGCCTACGTCTAGGCTTTAGCAGGATAACACAGCCTACGTCTAGGCTTTAGCTGGATAACACAGCCTACGTCTAGGCTTTAGCAGGATAATACAGCCTACGTCTAGGCTTTAGCAGGATAACACAGCCTACGTCTAGGCTTTAGCAGGATAACACAGCCTACGTTTAGGCTTCAGCAGGATAATACAGCCTACGTCTAGGCTTTAGCAGGATAATACAGCCTACGTCTAAGCTTTAGCAGGATAACACAGCCTACGTCTAGGCTTTAGCAGGATAACACAGCCTACGTCTAGGCTTTAGCAGGATAACACAGCCTACGTCTAGGCTTTAGCAGGATAATACAGCCTACGTCTAGGCTTTAGCAGGATAACACAGCCTACGTCTAGGCTTTAGCAGGATAATACAGCCTACGTTTAGGCTTCAGCAGGATAATACAGCCTACGTCTAGGCTTTAGCAGGATAATACAGCCTACGTCTAGGCTTTAGCAGGATAACACAGCCTACGTCTAGGCTTTAGCAGGATAACACAGCCTACGTCTAGGCTTTAGCAGGATAACACAGCCTACGTCTAGGCTTTAGCAGGATAACACAGCCTACGTCTAAGCTTTAGCAGGATAATACACCCTACGTCTAGGCTTTAGCAGGATAATACAGCCTACGTCTAGGCTTTAACAGGATAATACAGCCTACGTCTAGGCTTTAGCAGGATAACACAGCCTACGTCTAGGCTTTAGCAGGATAACACAGCCTACGTCTAGGCTTTAGCAGGATAACACAGCCTACGTCTAGGCTTTAGCAGGATAACACAGCCTACGTCTAAGCTTTAGCAGGATAATACAGCCTACGTCTAGGCTTTAGCAGGATAATACAGCCTACGTCTAGGCTTTAGCAGGATAACACAGCCTACGTCTAGGCTTTAGCAGGATAATACAGCCTACGTCTAGGCTTTAGCAGGATAACACAGCCTACGTCTAGGCTTTAGCAGGATAACACAGCCTATGTCTAGGCTTTAGCAGGATAATACAGCCTACGTCTAGGCTTTAGCTCAGCAGGATAACACAGCCTTGGTTTTAGCTCAGCATGATAACACAGACTTGGCTTTAGCTCAGCAAAATAACACAGCCTTGGCTTTAGCTCAGTAGGACAACACAGCCTTGTCTTTAGCTCAGCAGGATAACACAGCCTTGGCTTTAGCTCAGTAGGACAACACTGCCTTGGCTTTAGCTCAGCATGATAACACAGTCTTGGCTTCAGCTCAGCAGGATAGCACAGCATTGGCTTTAGCTCAGCATGGTAACACATGCTCAGGAGACCTGAGTTTGAATCTTGACCAGACCCATAGATAGTCATACAGTGCCTTGCGAAAGTATTTGGCCCCCTTGAACTTTGCGACCTTTTGCCACATTTCAGGCTTCAAACATAAAGATATAAAACTGTATTTTTTTGTGAAGAATCAACAACAAGTGGGACACAATCATGAAGTGGAACGACATTTATTGGATATTTCAAACTTTTTTAACAAATCAAAAACTGAAAAATTGGGCGTGCAAAATTATTCAGCCCCTTTACTTTCAGTGCAGCAAACTCTCTCCAGAAGTTCAGTGAGGATCTCTGAATGATCCAATGTTGACCTAAATGACTAATGATGATAAATACAATCCACCTGTGTGTAATCAAGTCTCCGTATAAATGCACCTGCACTGTGATAGTCTCAGAGGTTCGTTAAAAGCGCAGAGAGCATCATGAAGAACAAGGAACACACCAGGCAGGTCCGAGATACTGTTGTGAAGAAGTTTAAAGCCGGATTTGGATACAAAAATATTTCCCAAGCTTTAAACATCCCAAGGAGCACTGTACAAGCGATAATATTGAAATGGAAGGAGTATCAGATCACTGCAAATCTACCAAGTCCCTCTAAACTTTCAGCTCATACAAGGAGAAGACTGATCAGAGATGCAGCCAAGAGGCCCATGATCACTCTGGATGAACTGCAGAGATCTACAGCTGAGGTGGGAGACTCTGTCCATAGGACAACAATCAGTCGTATATTGCACAAATCTGGCCTTTATGGAAGAGTGGCAAGAAGAAAGCCATTTCTTAAAGATATCCATAAAAAGTGTCGTTTAAAGTTTGCCACAAGCCACCTGGGAGACACACCAAACATGTGGAAGAAGGTGCTCTGGTCAGAAGAAACCAAAATTGAACTTTTTGGCAACAATGCAAAACGTTATGTTTGGCGTAAAAGCAACACAGCTCATCACCTTGAACACACCATCCCCACTGTCAAACATGGTGGTGGCAGCATCATGGTTTGGGCCTGATTTTCTTCAGCAGGGACAGGGAAGATGGTTAAAATTGATGGGAAGATGGATGGAGCCAAATACAGGACCATTCTGGAAGAAAACCTGATTGAGTCTGCAAAAGACCTGAGACTGGGATGGAGATTTGTCTTCCAACAAGACAATGATCCAAAACATAAAGCAAAATCTACAATGGAATGGTTCAAAAATAAACATATCCAGGTGTTAGAATGGCCAAGTCAAAGTCCAGACCTGAATCCAATCGAGAATCTGTGGAAAGAACTGAAAACTGCTGTTCACAAATGCTCTCCATCCAACCTCACTGAGCTCGAGCTGTTTTGCAAGGAGGAATGGGAAAAAATGTCAGTCTCTCGAAAATGTCAGTCTCTCTTGTCAGTCTCGCAAAACTGATAGAGACATACCCCAAGCGACTTACAGCTGTAATCGCAGCAAAAGGTGGCGCTACAAAGTATTAACTTAAGGGGGCTGAATAATTTTGCACGCCCAATTTTTCAGTTTTTGATTTGTTTAAAAAGTTTGAAATATCCAATAAATGTCGTTCCACTTCATGATTGTGTCCCACTTGTTGTTGATTCTTCACAAAAAAAGACAGTTTTATATCTTTATATTTGAAGCCTGAAATGTGGCAGAAGGTCGCAAAGTTCAAGGGGGCCGAATACTTTCGCAAGGCACTGTACTTCTAGAGACCCATATATAGATGTATTGGTATAGAGCCATATATTGACTGATTGGTAGAGACCCATAGATAGACGTTGTCGTGTCTATGGCTATGCCGGATTAAGTGATACATGCTGTTCTATAAAATCCTTTCTCTGTAATTAATATTGTAAATCATGTAAATGTAATTAACTAGAAAGTCGGGGCACCACGAAATAATATTTATAGAGCTGTTATCTTCCGAATAAACTCTTAAAGACCTAGTAATATTTTACATCAATAGCAGTCAATATTAATCGTCACCTTAATTCAGTCTCATCTGAAAGTTGTAAATTCTTGGTTATCTTCACGAACCCTGGCTAACAAGTTGAATCAGCAATACAAAATTGGGTTTAATTATTTATTTACTAAATACCTAACTAATCACACAGAATTACATATGCACAGAATGAATCATACCTTGATTACAAATTACGCCATAAAGGAAAACGTCCCTAGCGGACGGAACAGATATGACAGCTGGTTACACAAAAACAAGGGGCTGGGTTTGAGTGAAAGAGCGGGAAGACTGAGGAACAAAGGGAGAAGCGATGTCTCTATCGTAAATACAGTATCTTATGCATTCTAAATTACTGCCCATTTGGAAAAGGAAAATGCAATAAATATTTACTCTGAGCTGCGCTTCGGTAGGTTGGTGGTAGATGGAAGGCCGTGTTGCCCAACCGAGTCCTTTGTCCTTTGAAGAATGTATCTGGTGGTAAATTGAATACGTTGTAGTAACGTCGTTGTGTGGTAGATGGGATATTCTGTCTGTTCTTTCCTAGCCCACGTTTGCAGCTGCTGTTGCTAACTCAACGGCTAGGAGGTATCACTTCTGTAGTGAATAAGAGTTCAAAGTTCATACCATTCGCAACCAAAGCTCACGCTGAGGTTGGCTTAGTTCTGTAGTTGACATGTTAGTCCTTTTAACGTATGGACCATCATCCTCACATCCTCGGAACAGGAGGTTACATTTTCGTCAAGGCTTTATAGAGTGGAGCAAGAAGGGTGTGTTTGAAAAGTTTTATAACCCATCTCTTCACAGGGGCGGGCCACTGATTGAGCAGAGCCCTAACCTAATGAAAACCCAAATCTCTCATTTGGAAGCTAAAATTACATTTAATCTCTTTACCAATAGTTTTATATTCAAACATTTTTATTGAATAACAATTCCATGTGAATCCGATAACTACAATGTGCAGACTTTCCACTGTAGTTTATGTCATCCTATCATTGATGACAATGTCTGAACAACTGAACTGACATCATATTCATTAAGTACCACCGCATATGTTCAATTGGTCGGATTACCAGAATATAGTTCATTTCCTCCCAGAATCTCTATGTTAACCAAAGGATTTTCAAATGTCACATCAGTAGGGAAGAGAGAGGAAAAAGGGGGGGAGAGTTATTTATGACTGTCATAAACCTACCCCAAGGCCAACATATTGGTAGAGACCCATAGATAGAAGTATTGGTAGAGACCCATAGATAGGTGTATTGGTAGAGACCCATAGATAGACAGTTTGGTATAGACCCATAGATAGACATATTGGTATAGACCCATAGATAGGTGTATTGGTAGAGACCCATAGATAGACCTATTGGTAGGGTGGTATAGTATCACCCCTGAGAGTGTGGCGGTGACCGACTGGCAATCGGACCTTTTATCTAAAGTATGTATCCTTCAAGTTGATTCCCCTGAGACTGGAGGGAGGAGAAGAGAGGGGAGGGGGAAGAGAGGAGAGTAGGAATTAGCCTGGGACATGCCACTGTGGAAATCCTGTCAGTTAATTACTAGGAACGTTAAACTGCCTGCTGCACAGACCCTATGGACACTCTAGAGTTCCTGGTTGAATTGTGCTTAGGGGCATTTTTTAAATTCTCTAAATGGTTAAACTAGTGAGAAAAAATATGTAAGTTTGCTTAATTTACTATGATCGTAAATAAAGACATTTAATTATTTTGCCATATCCATGATGTGGAAATTACACAAGCTGACGTTTTGAGGGAAGGGAATTACACATTGGAGGGAAGTACACATCCTTCAGACCTCAGATTGGTCATGTTGACTATAGTCAACAAGATGACACAAGATCAATTGCTTAAAGCACATCAAGATCTTTGGTTTTGTACTGTTGATTTGATCACATGCGCTGGGGGGTCGCAGGTCTTAGAACACAGCTAGAATTTTCTTTACGTACTCAAAGCATGCGCTGACCATCTGGCAAGTGTCTTCACTGAAATGTTCAACCTGTCCCTGGCCCAGTCAGTAATACCTACATATTTCAAGCAGACCACCATAGTCCCTGTGCCCAAGAAAGCCAAGGTAACCTGTCTAAATGGCTATCGCCCCATAGTACTCATATCTGTAGCCATGAAATGCTTTGAAAGGCTGGTCATGGCTCACATCAGCACCATCATCCCAGACACCCTAGACCCACTCCAATTCACATACTGCCCCAACAGATCCACAGATGATGCGGTCTCTATTGCACTCCACACTGCCCTTTTCCACCTGGACAAAAGGAACAGCTAAAGTGGCAAGAAAAAGTATGTGAACCATTTGGAAATACCTGGATTTCTGCATTAATTGGTCATAAAATTTGATCTGATCTTCATCTAAGTCACAACAATAGACAAACACAGTCTGCTTAAACTAATAACACACAAACAATTATACGTTTTCATGTCTTTAGTGAACAAACAGTGTTAACATTCACAGTGCAGGGTGGAAAAAGTATGTGAACCCTTGGATTTAATAACTGGTTGACCCTCTTTTGGCAGCAATAACCTCAACCAAACGTTGACCAAGCGTGTTACATTACCTTATGTGTGTTACATTACCTTGTGTGTTGCATTACCTTGTGTGTTGCATTGCCGTGTGTGTTACATTACCTTGTGTGTGTTACATTACCTTGTGTGTGTTACGTTACCATGTGTGTTACATTACTTTGTGTGTTACATTACCTTGTGTGTGTTACATTACTTTGTGTGTTACATTACCTTGTGTGTGTTACATTGCTTTGTGTGTTACATTACCTTGTGTGTGTTACGTTACCTTGTGTGTGTTACATTACTTTGTGTGTTACATTACTTTGGGTGTTACATTACCTTGTGTGTTACATTACCTTGTGTGTGTTACATTACCTTGTGTGTGTTACATTACCATGTGTGTTACATTACCTTGTGTGTTACATTACCTTGTGTGTGTTACATTACCTTGTGTGTGTTACATTACTTTGTGTGTTACATTACCTTGTGTGTGTTACATTACCTTGTGTGTGTTACGTTACCATGTGTGTTACATTACCTTGTGTGTGTTACATTACCTTGTGTGTTGCATTGCCGTCTGTGTTACATTACCTTGTGTGTGTTACGTTACCGCGTGTGTGTTACATTACCTTGTGTGTGTTACATTACCTTGTGTGTGTTACATTACCGTGTGTGTGTTACGTTACCTTGTGTGTGTTACGTTACCACGCGTGTTACATTGCTTTGTGTGTTACATTACCTTGTGTGTGTTACATTACTTTGTGTGTTACATTACCTTGTGTGTTGCATTACCGTGTGTGTTACATTACCTTGTGTGTGTTACATTACCTTGTGTGTGTTACGTTACCTCGTGTGTGTTACATTACCATGTGTGTTACATTACCATGCAACACAGTCAGGGATTAAATTATTTCCACACTTCCAACGCAAATTAGGATCTCCGCTCCTCTCGGGAAACAATCCCCATTGTAGCCAGGTATATTTAGAACTGAGGTTTAGATGTACAGTGTATTGGGAAAGTATTCAGACCCCTTGACTTTTTCAAAATTTCCAAATCAATGTTCTAAAATTGATTAAATCCTTTTTTCTACTCACCAATCTACACACAACACCCCATAATGACATAGCGAAAACAGGTTGTTAGAAATTTTTACAAATGTATAAAAAAAACAAAAAACAGAAATTTACATAAGTATTCAGACCCTTTGCAATGAGACTCGGAATTTAGCTCAGGTGCACCCTGTTTCCATTGATCATCCTTGAGATGTTTCTACAACTTGATTGAACTTGATTGAACATCAGTATGGCTATCAGCCTTGACAGCATTCAGAGACACTAGTTGTAATGCTCCTATTAAGAAAATCTGTTGAAATTATGTGAAATAACAAGGGTGTGTTTTGAGGGCAGTCAGACATGAAAGAGCCGGTCCATTACGGCCCATTAAAAGAAACTGCTTTTGGAGATTGTAGCTCTGGATCGATAAAAGACAGTTTAACTGTCTGACACAGCTCACTAATATCTGTAACATAAACTCCCATTCAGAGAGACAGGGAGAAATAGAGAGATGGGGTGGAGAGGTGGGGGGTCAACAGAGAGAGAAAAAAAAGAGGGGGAGTTTAATTGTACCATAAAAGATTAGTGTTGTCGCTGGTTCCTGTTGACAAGACATATTGATAAATAGCCCAATGTGAAAACAAAGTGTCCAAATCAATAACCAATATGCAGAAACAGTTTGTGATATATTGAAAACATAACATTTACTATGTGCAGCAATAGTAATCATATTACTTGAATTTTTTTAACGAGCACCTTATAAACTGCACACGCACCAAAAACCCTGTTGTTTTGTCAACTGGCAATTCATTACTCATCGATTAGGGATATGCGCTGTTGGAACTAGCACAACTCAAAAACCACATGGAATCTGGATATATTTTTACATAACTGGTCAGAGGACAACTTGCAGAACACAGTCAGCTACATGTTGGAATGTTGCAGTTTGATACGGGGGGGGGGGGGTCACCAAAACAGAAGGAAAAACACAACACAATCTTGTCAATCTCCCCTTCGATTATCACGTTGAAATCCATTGCGTGAGATGGGGGAGATGAGGTTGCACGTTCTGTTACAACTAACACAGCTCGAAAACCACACAGATTCAGGGAATAATGTGTACATCACTGGTACATCACATCTTGTTAACAAACTATAGATTTGGCAAGTCGGTTAGGACATCTACTTAAGTTATTTTTCCAACAATTGTTTACAGACAGATTATTTCACTTATCATTCACAGCCTCATCATTCCAGTGGGTCAGAAGTTTACATACACTAAGTTGACTGTGCCTTTAAACAGCTTGAAAAATTCCAGAAAATGATGGCATGGCTTTCGAAGCTTCTGATAGGCTAATTGACATAATTTGAGTCAATTGGAGGTGTACCTGTGGATGTATGTCAAGGCCGACCTTCAAACTCAGTGCCTCTTTGCTTGACATCATGGGAACATCAAAAGAAATCAGCCAAGACCCCAGAAAAAAATTGTAGACCTCCACAAGTCTGGTTCATCCTTGGGAGAAATGTCCAAACGCCTAAAGGTACCACGTTCATCTGTACAAATAATAGTACGCAAGTATAAACACCATGGGACCACGCAGCCGTCATATCGCTCAGGAAGGAGACACGTTCTGTGTCCTTGAGATGAACGTACTTTGGTGCGAAAAGTGCAAATCAATCCCAGAACAACAGCAAAGGACTTTGTGAAGATCCTGGAGGAAAACAGGTACAAAAGTATCTATACCCACAGTAAAACGAGTCCTATATCGACAGAACTTGAAAGGCCGCTCAGCAAGGAAGAAGCCACTGCTCCAAAACCGCCATAAAAAAGCCAGACTTCGGTTTGCAACTGCACATGGAGAACTGTCCTCTGGTCTGATGAAACAAAAATACAACTGTTTGGCCATAATGACCATCGTTATGTTTGGAGGAAAAAGAGGGAGGATTTCAAGCTGAAGAACACCATCCCAACCGTGAAGCATGGGGGTGACAGCATCATGTTGTGGGGGTGCTTTGATGCAGGCGGGACTGTTGTGCACTTCACAAAATAGATGGCATCATGAGGAAAGTAAATTATGTGGACATATTGAAGAAACATCTCAAGACATCAGTCAGGAAGTTAAAGCTTGGTTGCAAATGGGTCTTCCAAATGGACAATGACCCCAAGCATGCTTCCAAAGTTGTGGCAAAATGGCTTAAGGACAACAAAGTCAAGGTATTGGAAAGCCATCACAAAGCCCTGACCTCAATCCTATAGAGAATTTGTGGGCAGAACTGAAAAAGTGTGTGCGAGCAAGGATGCCTACAAACCTGACTCAGTTACACCAGCTCTGTCAGGAGGAATGGGCCAAAATTCATCCAACTTATTGTGGGAAGCTTGTGGGAGGCTACCCAATTTTTTTGACCAAAGTTAAACAATTTAAAGGCAATGCTACCAAATACTAATTGAGTGTATGTAAACTTCTGACCCACTGGGAATGTGATGAAAGAAATAAAAGCTGAAATAAATCATTATCTCTACTATTATTCTGACATTTCACATTCTTAAAATAAAGTGGTGATCCTAACTAATTTTTACTGAGATTAAATGTCAGGAATTGTGAAAAACGGAGTTTAAATGTATGTAAACTTCCAAATACAACTGTTTTTACTGTATTAATCTATTTACTGTATGAATATGTTTTCTGTATGAATATATTTACTGTATGGAAATATTTACTGTATGAATATATTTACTGTATGAATATATTTACTGTATGAATATATTTACTGTATGAATCTATTTACTGTATGAATATATTTACTGTATGAATATATTTAGTGTATGAATATATTTACTGTATGAATCTATTTACTGTATGAATATATTTACTGTATGAATATATTTACTGCATTAATCTATTTACTGTATGAATATATTTACTGTATGAATATATTTAGTGTATGAATATATTTAGTGTATGCATATGTTTACAGTATGAATATGTTTACTGTGAATCTATTTACTGTATGAATCTATTTACTGTATTCATCTATTTACTGTATGAATCTGTTTACTGTTTGAATCTATTTACTGTATTCATCTATTTACTGTATGAATCTGTTTACTGTTTGAATCTATTTACTGTATTCATCTATTTACTGTATGAATGTATGAATCTATTTACTGAATGAATCGATTTACTGTATTCATCTATTTACTGTATGAATCTGTTTACTGTTTGAATCTATTTACTGTATTCATCTATTTACTGTATGAATGTATGAATCTATTTACTGAATGAATATATTTACTGAATGAATCTATTTACTGTATGAATCTATTTACTGTATTCATATATTTACTGTATTCATCTATTTACTGTATGATCTATTTACTGAATTCATCTATTTACTGTATGAATGTATGAATCTATTTACTGAATGAATCTATTTACTGTATGATCTATTTACTGTATGATCTATTTACTGTATTCATCTATTTACTGTATGAATGTATGAATCTATTTACTGAATGAATCTATTTACTGTATGAATCTATTTACTGTATGAATCTATTTACTGTATGAATGTATGAATCTATTTACTGAATGAATCTATTTACTGAATGAATCTATTTACTGTATGAATCTATTTACTGTATTCATCTATTTACTGTATGAATGTATGAATCTATTTACTGAATGAATCTATTTACTGAATGAATCTATTTACTGTATGAATCTATTTACTGAATGAATCTATTTACTGTATGAATCTATTTACTGAATGAATCTATTTACTGTATGAATCTATTTACTGCATGGAAATATTTACTGTATGAATATATTTAGTGTATGAATATATTTACTGTATGAATATATTTACTGTATGAATCTATTTACTGTATGAATATATTTACTGTATGAATCTATTTACTGTATGAATATATTTACTGCATGGAAATATTTACTGTATGAATATATTTAGTGTATGAATATATTTAGTGTATGAATATATTTAGTGTATGAATATGTTTTCTGTATGAATATATTTACTGTATGAATATATTTACTGCATGGAAATATTTACTGCATGAATATATTTAGTGTATGAATATATTTAGTGTATGAATATATTTAGTGTATGAATATATTTAGTGTATGCATATGTTTACAGTATGAATATGTTTACTGTGAATCTATTTACTGTATGAATCTATTCACTGTATTCATCTATTTACTGTATGAATCTGTTTACTGTTTGAATCTATTTACTGTATTCATCTATTTACTGTATGAATGTATGAATCTATTTACTGAATGAATCGATTTACTGTATTCATCTATTTACTGTATGAATCTGTTTACTGTTTGAATCTATTTACTGTATTCATCTATTTACTGTATGAATGTATGAATCTATTTACTGAATGAATCTATTTACTGAATTAATCTATTTACTGTATGAATCTATTTACTGTATTCATATATTTACTGTATTCATCTATTTACTGTATGATCTATTTACTGAATTCGTCTATTTACTGTATGAATGTATGAATCTATTTACTGAATGAATCTATTTACTGAATGAATCTATTTACTGTATGATCTATTTACTGTATGATCTATTTACTGTATTCATCTATTTACTGTATGAATGTATGAATCTATTTACTGAATGAATCTATTTACTGTATTCATCTATTTACTGTATGAATGTATGAATCTATTTACTGAATGAATCTATTTACTGTATGAATCTATTTACTGTATGAATCTATTTACTGTATGAATGTATGAATCTATTTACTGAATGAATCTATTTACTGTATGAATCTATTTACTTTATTCATCTATTTACTGTATGAATGTATGAATCTATTTACTGAATTAATCTATTTACTGAATGAATCTATTTACTGTATGAATCTATTTACTGTTTGAATCTATTGATGAGTCAAATTAATAGTGAACTATATACAGTTCTGAATGGACAAACACAAAGAAACAATCCCTGATTAGACTACCACCTTCCAGCAATACAAAGGAAATAAAGTGGAAAATATTTTGGCATTTATTTATTTATCTTTTATTTAACCGGACAGGTCACATAGAGATTTCAATCTCTTTTGCAAGTGAACCCTGGCCAAGAAAGCAGCATACATATAATAAACATAAATAAAACCACGTGATCTAAATGCATCAGAGTTTTACTAACTAAATGAAATACATGTTGGATAGGAATTACTTAGAAATTCAATGTATCATCTAATTTCCATATTTTTTCCAGACGTAAATCAATAATACCCCAGCTAGCATTTCAAAGTGGTTAGGATTCAGTGTGACCTAAATAAGGCTTTTCAAAGGAAAAAAACGAAATAGAGAGAGTTGGGGAGGGAAAAATAGAAGTCTTATAAGGATTTCACAAGTTGCACATCTGAAGTACTCGACGTAACAAAACACGTATAACGGTTAGTGTTCCTTGTTAATGTTTTGTTATTAAGGGTGTCTGGCTTAACTTAATGCGATACTATGTCATCCTGATTGTCTTTTTCTTCTTTTTTTCCCAACACTGTCCATTCATCTTCTATTCCATTTGAATCCGGCTTCCAGAGCACAGAATGTCAAGGGGATCTGCCAACCGAACAGGGAAGTATTTTCCTTTTGTTGTTATCAGTAGAGAAAAAAAAATCCCCAGAAAATTCTCTGGATTTTCTATTTTTCCTTAGAAAGATTCAATCACACCGTAATTCCCATTGAGTGTCAATTATATTTAAAATACATATTTATATGGAAGGTGTGACTAACATTAGCAGTAGGGGCATGCTATTCAGCACAATTATTTAGCAAAATGTCACTAATTAGCTAATTATGAGTAAATTCGGGAGACTGCTGGGAGAGAGCGATGGTTCAACACAAAACTCACAAGGCGTGACTGTGAATAATTACAAATTCACAGGGAATGGAAGTTATATTTCAAGAAACTGTAACAACAGCTAATGTTCTCTCTGTGTCCTATTCTGTCCCGAAAAAAAAACAAAACTGAGCAAAATATCATTTATTTTCCGATTGTGCTGCATGTACAATTGACAACACTGTTCTAGCCGGGAATCAGTAGGGACAAGTACACTGAACCAAAATATAAACGCAGCATGTAAAATGTTGGTCACATGTTTCATGAGCTGAAAAGAACAGACATTTTCCATGCGCACAGAAAGCTTATTTCTCTTATTTCTCTCAAATTGTGTGCATACCTTTGTTTTTATCCCTGTTAATGAGTAATTCTCCTTTGTCACGATAATCCAGCCACCTGACAGATGTAGCATAGCAAGACGTTGAATAAACAGCATGATCATTACACAGGTGCAACTTGTGCTGGGAAAAATAAAAGACCACTCTAAAATGTGCAGTTTTGTCACACAACACAATGCCGCAGATGATTTGAGTGAGTGTGCAATTGGCATGCTGACTGCAAAAATGTCCACCAGAGCTGTTGCCAGAGGATTGAAAGTTAATTTCTCTACCATAAGCCGCCTAAAACATTGTTTTAGAGAATTTTGCCTCACAACAGCAGACCATGTGTAACCACGCCAGCCCAGGACTTCAAAATGATATTTTTTTATTTCACCTTTATTTAACCAGGTAGGCCAGTTGAGAGCAAGTTCTCATTTACAACTGTGACCTGGCCAAGATAAACCAAAGCAATGTGATACAAACAACACAGAGTTTCACACGGAATGAACAAACGTACAGTCAATAACACAATATAAAAATATATATACAGTGTGTGAAAATTAGGTAAGATTATGGAGAAAGGCAATAAATAGGCCATAATGGTGAAGTAATTACAATTTAGCAATTAAACACTGGAGTGATAGATGTGCAGAAGAGTAATGTGCAAGTAGTGATACTTGGGTGCAAAGGAGCAAACAAATATATGATAACAATGTGGGGATGAGGGAGTTGAATGGGCTATTTACAGATGAGCTATGCACAGGTGCAATGATCTGTGAGCTGCTCTGACAGCTGATGCTTAAAGTTAGTGAGGGATATATGAGTTTCCAACTTCAGTGATTTTTGCAATTCGTTCCAGTCATTAGCAGCAGAGAACTGGAAGGAAATGGGGAGGTTTGGGAGAGTTACTGTGGGGGGTGCAGAGCTGTTAGTCAGGTGGAAAGCATGGCCAGCCATAGAAAAATGAAATTATTGAAATTCTCAATTATCGTGGATTTATCAGTGGTGACAGTGTTTCCTAGCCTAAAAGCAGTGGGCAGCTGGGAGGAGGTGCTCTTATTCTCCATGGACATTACAGTGTCCCAAAACCTTTGGGAGTTTGTGCTACAGGATGCACATTTCTGTTTGAAAAAGCTAGCCTTTGCTTTCCTAACTGCCTGTGTATATTGATTCCTAACTTCCCTGAAAAGTTGCATATCGCGGGGATTATTCGATGCTAATGCAGAATGCCACAGGATGTTTTTGTACTGGTCAATGGCAGTCAGGTCTGGAGTGAACCAAGGGCTATATCTGTTCCTGGTTCTACATTTTTTTAATGGGGAATGCTTATATAAGATGGTGAGGAAAGCACTTTTAAAGAATAACCAGGCATCCTCTATTGAATGAGGTCAATATCCTACCAGGAAACCTGGGCCAGATCGATTAGAAAGGCCTGCTCGCTGAAGTGTTTTAGGGAGCGTTTGACAGTGATGAGGGGTGTTTGTTTGACTGCAGACTCATTACGGACGCAGGCAATGAGGCAGTGATCGCTGAGACCCTGGTTGATGTACAAGTACACCCCCTGGACAGCACGCTAGTCTATATCCTGTTTCTGTAGTGTGAGGCACCTTGATGTACAACTACACCCCCTGGACAGCACGCTAGTCTATCTCCTGTTTCTGTAGCGTGAGGCACCTTGATGTACAACTACACCCCCTGAACAGCACGCTAGTCTATCTCCTGTTTCTGTAGCGTGAGGCACCTTGATGTACCACTACACCCCCTGGACAGCACGCTAGTCTATCTCCTGTTTCTGTAGCGTGAGGCACCTTGATGTCCAACTACACCCCCTGGACAGCACGCTAGTCTATCTCCTGTTTCTGTAGCGTGAGGCACCTTGATGTACAACTACACCCCTTGGACAGCACGCTAGTCTATCTCCTGTTTCTGTAGTGTGAGGCACCTTGATGTCCAACTACACCCCCTGGACAGCACGCTAGTCAGTAGCCGGGCCTTACCCTTTTACACTCGTGGGAATTGGCCTATATAGATAGGGCTGTGTAGATAGGGCTGTGTAGATAGGGCTAAATAGATAGGGCATTGTAGATAGGTTTATATAGATAGGGCTATTTGGATAGGGTTATATAGATAGGGCTATGTGGATATGGTTATATAGATAGGGCTATGTAGATAGGCTATGTAGATAGGGCTATGTAGATAGGGTTATGTAGATAGGGCTATGTAGATAGGGTTATGTAGATAGGGCTATATAGATAGGTTTATATATATAGGGCTATTTGGATAGGGTTATATAGATAGGGCTATGTGGATATGGTTATATAGATAGGGCTATGTAGATAGGGCTATGTAGATAGGGCTATGTAGATAGGGCTATGTAGATAGGGTTATGTAGATAGGGTTATATAGATAGGGCTATGTAGATAGGGTTATATAGATAGGGCTATATAGATAGGGCATTGTGGATAGAGTTATATAAACAGGGCTATACATATAGGGCTATATAGATAGGGCATTGTGGATAAAGTTATATAGACAGGGCAATACATATAGGGCTATATAGATAGGGTTATGTGGAAAGGGCTATGTGGAAAGGGCTATGTGGATAGCATTTTTCCTAATATTTATAGATTTCTGAATTCCATTCTTTTACTTTTAGATTTGAGTATATTGCTGTAAAATCTGTAGATACTACTGCACTGTTGGGGCTAGGAACACAAGCATTTCGCTACAACCACAATAACATCTGCTAAATATGTGTATGTGTCCAATACAAAATATAAAAGGAAATGGATAGCAATGGTAGTAATTGAAAGGGAACAGTTTGGACAGTTCACCTAACACAAAACTGAATCCAAACACTACACTGTTGATTTCATGTGCATTTTACATTTACTGTACTTTTCGCTGCATTTGTTGAAAATCAAATCTGAAAATACTTATTTACCTAACCCTTAACTCAGTACTCTGTTGAAGCATCTTTGGCAGCGATTTTCCTATTGGAAGGTGAGGTCCCCAGTCTGAGGTCCTGAGCGCTCTTGATCCTGACTAGTCCCCCAGTCCCTGCCGCTGAAAAACATCCCCACAGCATGATGCTGCCACCGGCATGCTTCACCGTAGGGATGGTGCAAGGTGACGCTTGGCATTCAGGCAAAAGAGTTCAATGTTGGTTTCATCAGACCAGAGAATCTTATTTCTCATGGTCTGAGAGTGCTTTAGGTGCCTTTTGGCAAACTCCAAGCGGGCTGTCATGTGCCTTTCACCGATGAGTGGCTTCCATCTGGCCACTCTACCATAAAGGCCTGACTGGTGGAGTGCTGCAGAGACGGTTGTCCTTCTGGAAGGTTCTCCCATCTCCACAGAGGAAGTCTGGAGCTCTGTCAAAATCCCCATCGGGTTCTTGGTCACCTCCCTGACCAAGGCCCTTCTCCTCCGATTGCTCAGTTTGGCCGGGCGGCTAGCTCTAGGAAGAGTCTTGGTGGTTCCAAACTTCTTCCATTTAAGAATGATGGAGGCCACTGTGTTCTTGGGGAACTTCAATGATGCAGAACGTTTTTGGTACCCTTCTCCAGATCTGTGCCTCGACACAATCCTGTCTCTGAGCTTTACAGACAATTCCTTCGACCTCATGGCTTGGTTTTTGCTCTGACAGGTGCCTTTCCAATCATGTCCAATCAAATTGAATTTACTACAATCAAGTTGTAGAAACGCCTCAAGGATGATCAATAGAAACAGGATGCACCTAACAACTTGTTTTCGCTTCATCATTATGCGGTATTGTGTGTAAATTGATGAGGATTTTAATTCATTAAATCAATTTTAGAATAAGGCTGTAACGTAATTTTTTTTTGTTGCAAAAAGTCAATGGGTCTGAATCCTTCCCGAAGCACTGTACATTCAGTAACAGGATACGAATATTCCTGGAAAATGTGGGGTAGGTGGAACATAAGACAAATACTTTACAAGGGTTTGAGTGAGAAGACTAACTGGTGTCTCCAAGTTGCCAGTAATTTCCATGCACTTTTATGACTCAAAGAAGATTCTTCAACTATAAGGTGGTTTGTTTTGCCCTCCTAGCTGTGCCGTTGAGGAACTACAGCACACTTGTAGTTATTTTGTTTGAAACACAGCCCTGCATACCCACCAGCACACAATTACTATTGTTGTTTAACGAGGCCTCGAAACGGTCCATTATAAATCGCAATCTAGGTCAAGTGGGCATAACTGAAAACGTGTTCTATTGCCAACATGACTAGCTAAATTATAAAATACGACATTACAGTGTTTGGCATTCACAATGCAATTTAGGGAAACAAATCATCATTTTGGTGTGCATACAAAGGATATCATGAGTGCATTCAGGTTTTTCATAATAGACAAACAGTCTCATTCTGTTCAAAACAACCCAGTGTTTGACGATGCCATTTTGGAACTGTACATCAAACACTGTCATCAAATAAAATAAGATACTATTTTATTTGTCAGATGTGCATATAATGTATAGGCCCTTAACCAACAATGCAGTTCAAGAAACAGAGTTAAGAAAATATTACAATAAAATAACAATAACAAGGCCATATACAGGGGGTACTAGTCAATGTGCAGGGGTACAGGTTAGTCGTGGTCATTTGTACATGTAGGTAGGGGTAAACTGACTATGCATAGATAATAAACAGCGAGTTGTGGCAATGTACAAACAGGGGGGGGGGGGGGGTGTCAATGTAAATAGTCTGGGTGGCCATTTGATTAATTGTTCAGCAGTCTTATGACTCTGGGGTAGAAGCTGTTAAGGAGCCATTTAGACCTAACCTTGTCACTCCGGTACAACTTGCCGTGTGGTAGCAGAGAGAACAGTTTATGACTTGGGTGACTGGAGTTTTTGACAATGTTTTGGGCCTTCCTCTGACACCGCCTAGTATATAGGTCCTGGATGGCAGGAAACTTGGCCCCGGTGACGTACTGGGCTGTACGCACTACCCTCTGTAGCGTCAAACAGTCGGATGCCGAGCAGTTGCCATACCAGGCAGTGATGCAACCGGTCAGGATGCTCTCAATGGTGCAGCTGTAGAATGTTTTGAGGATCTGGGGACCCATGCCAAATCTTTTCAGTTTCCCGAGGGGGAAAAGGTGTTGTCGTGCACTCTTCACAACTCACTTGGTGTGTTTGGACCATGGTAGTTTGAGGGTGATGTGGAGACCAAGAAACTTGAAACTCTCATCCCACTCCACTACAGTCCAGTCAATGTTAATGGGGGCCTGCTCGGCCCTCCTTTTCCTATAGTCCACGATCAGCTCCTTTGTCTTGCTCACATTGAGGGAGAGGTTGTTGTCCTGGCACCCCACTGACAGGTCTCTGACCTCCTCCCTCATCGGTGATCAGGCCTACCACTGTTGTGTCGTCAACAAACTTAATGATGGTGTTGGAGTCGTGTTAGGCCACGCAGTTGTGCGAGAACAGGGAGTACAGGAGGGGACCAAGCACCCACCCCTGAGGGGCCCCAGTGTTGAGGATCAGCATGGCAGATATCGTGTTGCCTGTCAGGAAGTCAAGGAACCAGTTGCAGAGGGAGGTGTTTAGTCCCAGGTTCTTTAGCTTATTAATGAGCTTTGTGGTCACTATGGTGTTAAACACTGAGCTGTAGTCAATGAACAACATTCTCACATAGGTGTTCCTTTTGTCCAGGTGGGAAAGGACAATGTGGAGTGCTATTGAGATTGCGTCATCTGTGGACCTGTTGGGGCGGTATACGAATTGGAGTGGTTCTAGGGTTTCTGGGTTGATGGTGTTGATATGAGCCATGACCAGCCTTTCAAAGCATTTTATGGCTACCGACGTGTGTACTCATTTAGTCATTTAGACAGGTAACCTTCGCTTTATTTGGTACAGGGACTATGATGGTCTGCTTGAAACATGTAGGATCGTAAACATTGAAACTGTATACGACATTTGTTTTATGATATGGAAATGTGGGGCTCTATTTTAACAAACGTAACGCAATGGTAAATCTAAACGCTTGCGGTAACATTTAGCTATTTTCACAACAAAAAATCGTTAGCGCAGTGCTGTCGGTGGAACGAAAGTACTGGGTTTTGATTAATAAATAAGTTGTACTGTAGGTGTGTCAAGGCTTGACCCCTTCACTGGCCAATCAGAAGGGGCTCCATGTTTAAATACAGTGGGGCAAAAAAGTATTTAGTCAGCCACCAATTGTGCAAGTTCTCCCACTTAAAAAGATGAGAGAGGCCTGTAATTTTCATCATAGGTACACTTCAACTATGACAGACAAAATTAGAAAAAAAAATCCAGAGAATCACATTGTAGGATTTTTTATGAATTTATTTGCAAATGATGGTGGAAAATAAGTATTTGGTCAATAACAAAAGTTTATCTCAATACTTTGTTATATACCCTTTGTTGGCAATGACAGAGGTCAAACGTTTTCTGTAAGTCTTCACAAGGTTTTCACACACTGTTGCTGGTATTTTGGCCCATTCCTCCATGCAGATCTCCTCTAGAGCAGTGATGTTTTGGGGCTGTTGCTGGGCAACACGGACTTTCAACTCCCTCCAAAGATTTTCTATGGGGATGAGATCTGGAGACTGGCTAGGCAACTCCAGGACCTTGAAATGCATCTTACGAAGCCACTCCTTCGTTGCCCGGGCGGTGTGTTTGGGATCATTGTCATGCTGAAAGACCCAGCCACGTTTCAACTTCAATGCCTTTGCTGATGGAAGGACGTTTTCACTCAAAATCTCACGATACATGGCCCCATTCATTCTTTCCTTCCTGAGGTTGTGGACAGGTGTCTTTTATACTGATAACAAGTTGCAGGTGCCATTAATACAGGTAACGAGTGGAGGACAAGAGGAGCCTCTTAAAGAAGAAGTTACAGGTCTGTGAGAGCCAGAAATCTTGCTTGTTTGTAGGTGACCAAATAGTTATTTGCTTCAAGTTGTGTATTTACGGTCTTTTATGTGCTGCCTTGGAATCAACTCCAATTCCAATGTTAGTCTGTTATAGTTTGTTAAATAGCTTACAGAAACTAATTAATAAAATGTAGACCTAGCCCATCTATGCTAAATATGTTTCCTTGAAACTGTTTGCAGTCCACATTGTTCTAAGTAATTGCATGGCTTCATTGTGGAAATATATTATAGGCCTACATAGCATGCACACTGATATAGAGGCTAGGTCTACTGTAAATTACAACATGGCTGAGCATGGACATGCCAAATATTGTCAATAGGCAAGATAAAACTCATTATTGATATGGCCTAAAAAGAGAGTGAATAATTCTAGTCAAATTCTAAACAAAATGAAACAACAACTAGTTTTAAATAGTCTAAATACACTTACAGGCACCATAATTGCTCCCTGTAGGCATATAATTTTAAAACATTGATGCAGACTATGGAGGGTTTTACACACATCCAGACGTTTCACAGTGGCTGGACAAAGGTCCAATATAAAGAGAAAGGGAGAATGTCCACTCACCGTTATACTGCATATACATATTTCAACCATCTTACAGATAGATCACTGCAGGCGCGTCATGGACGTTCTCACTATAAAACCAGGATGGTGAATCATTCGAATAAGTTTGGTTTTTAATAAATTCAAGGAAAAATCAATCAGCAACAATAAATCAACGTAAAATATAATCAGATCATAAAATCGTCAGGATAAAAAAGACCTGATGCATTGCTGTTGAACCAACATTCATTATAGTAGGTAAGGGTAAGGGTAAGGGTAAGGGTAAGGGTAAGGGTAAGGGTAAGGGTAAGGGTAGGGGTAAGGGTAAGGGTAAGGGTAAGGGTAAGGGTAAGGGTAGGGGTAAGGGTAAGGGTAAGGGTAAGGGTAAGGGTAAGGGTTAGGGTAAGGGTAAGGGTAAGGGTAAGGGTAAGGGTTAGGGTAAGGGTAAGGGTAAGGGTAAGGGTAAGGGTAAGGGTAAGGTAAGGGTAAGGTAAGGGTAAGGTAAGGGTAAGGGTAAGGGTAAGGGTAAGGGTAAGGGTAAGGGTTAGGGTAAGGGTAAGGGTAAGGGTAAGGGTAAGGGTAAGGGTTAGGGTAAGGGTAAGGGTAAGGGTTAGGGTAAGGGTAAGGGTAAGGGTAAGGGTAAGGGTAAGGGTAAGGGTTAGGGTAAGGGTAAGGGTAAGGGTAAGGGTAAGGGTAAGGGTTAGGGTAAGGGTAAGGGTAAGGGTTAGGGTAAGGGTAAGGGTAAGGGTAAGGGTAAGGGTAAGGGTTAGGGTAAGGGTAAGGGTAAGGGTAAGGGTAAGGGTTAGGGTAAGGGTAAGGGTAAGGGTAAGGGTAAGGGTAAGGGTTAGGGTAAGGGTAAGGGTAAGGGTAAGGGTTAGGGTAAGGGTAAGGGTAAGGGTAAGGGTAAGGGTAAGGGTAAGGGTTAGGGTAAGGGTAAGGGTAAGGGTAAGGGTAAGGGTAAGGGTAAGGGTTAGGGTAAGGGTAAGGGTTAGGGTAAGGGTAAGGGTAAGGGTAAGGGTAAGGGTAAGGGTTAGGGTAAGGGTAAGGGTAAGGGTAAGGGTAAGGGTAAGGGTTAGGGTAAGGGTAAGGGTTAGGGTAAGGGTAAGGGTTAGGGTAAGGGTAAGGGTAAGGGTAAGGGTAAGGGTAAGGGTTAGGGTAAGGGTAAGGGTAAGGGTAAGGGTAAGGGTTAGGGTAAGGGTAAGGGTAAGGGTAAGGGTTAGGGTAAGGGTAAGGGTAAGGGTAAGGGTAAGGGTAAGGGTTAGGGTAAGGGTAAGGGTAAGGGTAAGGGTAAGGGTAAGGGTAAGGGTTAGGGTAAGGGTAGGGGTAAGGGTAAGGGTAAGGGTAAGGGTTAGGGTAAGGGTAAGGGTAAGGGTAAGGGTAAGGGTAAGGGTAAGGGTAAGGGTAAGGGTTAGGGTAAGGGTAAGGGTAAGGGTTAGGGTAAGGGTAAGGGTAAGGGTAAGGGTAAGGGTAAGGGTTAGGGTAAGGGTAAGGGTAAGGGTAAGGGTTAGGGTAAGGGTAAGGGTAAGGGTAAGGGTAAGGGTTAGGGTAAGGGTAAGGGTAAGGGTAAGGGTAAGGGTAAGGGTAAGGGTAAGGGTTAGGGTAAGGGTAAGGGTAAGGGTAAGGGTAAGGGTAAGGGTAAGGGTTAGGGTAAGGGTAAGGGTAAGGGTAAGGGTAAGGGTAAGGGTTAGGGTTAGGGTAAGGGTAAGGGTAAGGGTTAGGGTAAGGGTAAGGGTAAGGGTAAGGGTAAGGGTAAGGGTAAGGGTAAGGGTTAGGGTAAGGGTAAGGGTAAGGGTAAGGGTAAGGGTAAGGGTTAGGGTAAGGGTAAGGGTAAGGGTAAGGGTAAGGGTAAGGGTAAGGGTTAGGGTTAGGGTAAGGGTAAGGGTAAGGGTTAGGGTAAGGGTAAGGGTTAGGGTAAGGGTAAGGGTAAGGGTAAGGGTAAGGGTAAGGGTAAGGGTAAGGGTTAGGGTTAGGGTAAGGGTAAGGGTAAGGGTTAGGGTTAGGGTAAGGGTAAGGGTAAGGGTTAGGGTAAGGGTAAGGGTAAGGGTTAGGGTTAGGGTAAGGGTAAGGGTAAGGGTTAGGGTAAGGGTAAGGGTAAGGGTAAGGGTAAGGGTAAGGGTAAGGGTTAGGGTAAGGGTAAGGGTAAGGGTAAGGGTAAGGGTAAGGGTAAGGGTTAGGGTAAGGGTAAGGGTAAGGGTAAGGGTAAGGGTAAGGGTAAGGGTAAGGGTTAGGGTAAGGGTAAGGGTAAGGGTAAGGGTAAGGGTAAGGGTAAGGGTAAGGGTAAGGGTAAGGGTTAGGGTAAGGGTAAGGGTAAGGGTAAGGGTAAGGGTAAGGGTAAGGGTAAGGGTAAGGGTTAGGGTAAGGGTAAGGGTAAGGGTAAGGGTTAGGGTAAGGGTAAGGGTAAGGGTAAGGGTAAGGGTAAGGGTAAGGGTAAGGGTAAGGGTAAGGGTAAGGGTAAGGGTAAGGGTAAGGGTTAGGGTAAGGGTTAGGGTAAGGGTAAGGGTAAGGGTAAGGGTAAGGGTAAGGGTAAGGGTAAGGGTAAGGGTAAGGGTAAGGGTAAGGGTTAGGGTAAGGGTAAGGGTAGCCTACGGACTGAGGGCTTGTGTTTGAACATATGAAACGGAAAACATGCAGTTGTTACAGAAAGAGAACTTCTAAATAGTAGGTTTGTATTTATTATGGATCCCCATAACAGTATGACATTGTGGTGAAGAAGGCCCGACAGCGCCTCTTCAACCACAAAACAAATCTTATTTGTCACATACACATGGTTAGCAGATGTTAATGTGAGTGTAGCGAAATGCTTGTGCTTCTAGTTCCAACAGCGCAGTAATATCTAACAAGTAATCTAACAATTCTACAACAACAACCTAATACACACAAATCTAAAAGGGTGAATGAGAATATCTACATATAAGTTTATGGATGAGCGATGGCTGAGCGGCATAGGCAAGGTGCAATAGATGGTATAAAATGCAGTATATCCATGTGGTATGAGTAATGTAAGATGTGTAAACATTATTAAAGTGGCATTATTTAGAGTGCCATTGTATAAAGTGACAAGTGATCCATTTATTCAAGTTGCCATTGATTGGGTCTCAAATTAGGCAGCAGCTTCTCTGAGTTAGTGATTGGTGTTTAGCAGTCTGATGGCCTTGAGATAGAAGCTGTTTTCAGTCTCTCGGTCCCAGCTTTGATGCACCTGTACTGACCTCGCCTTCTGAATGGTAGCAGTGTAAGCAGGCAGTGGCTCGGCTGTTGCGCCTTCTTCACCACACTGTCTGTGTGGGTGGACCATTTCAGTTTGTCTGTGATGTGTAGGCCTAGGAACTTAAAACTTTCCACCTTCTCCACTGCTGTCCCTTCAATGTGGATATGGGGGGGCTCCCTCTGCTGTTTCCTGAAGTCAACGATCATCTCCTTTTTTTTGTAGGCTGTCTCGTCGTTGTTGGTAATCAAGCCTACTACTGTGTGTCATCTGCAAACTTGATGATTGAGTGGAGTGCAGGAGGGGGCTGAGCACGCACCCTTGTGGGGCCCCAGTGTTGAGGGTCAGCGAAGTGGAGATGTTGTTTCCTACCGTCATCACCTAGGGGTGACCCGTCAGAAAGTCCAGGACCCAATTGCACAGGGCATTGTTGAGACTCAGGGCCTCCAGCTTGATGATGAGCTTGGAGGGTACTATGGTGTTAAATGCTGAGCTGTAGTCAATGAACAGCATTCTTACATAGGTATTCCTTTTGTCCAGATGGGATAGGGCAGTGTGCAGTGTGATGGCGATTGCGTTGTCTGTGGACCTGTTGTGGCGGTAAACAAATTGAAGTGGGTCTAGGGTGGCCGGGAAGGTGGAGGTGATATGATCCTTGACTAGTCTCTCAAAGTACTTCATGATGACAGAAGTAAGTGCTACGGGGTGGTAGTCATTTAGTTCAGTTATCTTTTTCTTCTTGGATACAGGAACAATGGTAGCCATCTTGAAGCATGTGGGGAAAACAGAGATAGAGGGCTATTGAATATGTCCATAAACACACCAGACAGCTGGTCTGGGACATGGCTAGGGATGCCGTCTGGCCAGCAGCCTTGCGAGGGTTAACACTTTTAAATATTTTACCCATGTCAGCCAAGGAGGAGGAAAGTGGGGGGGGGGGTGCGTAGTCCTCGTTAGCGGGCTGCGACGGTGGCACTGTACTATCCCCAAAGCGGGCAAAGAATGTGTTTAATTTGTCTGGAAGCATGACATTGGTGTCCGTGACGTGGCTGGTTTTCTTTTTGTAGTCCGTGATTTCCTGTAGACCCTGCCACATACATCTCATGTCTGAGCTGTTGAATTGCAACTCCACTGTGTCCCTGTACTGGCGTTTCCCTTGTTTGATTGCCTTGCAGAGGGAATAACTACACTGTTTAAATTCAGTCATATTCCCAGACCTCTTTCCATGGTTAAATGCGGTGGATTGCCCTTTCAGTTTTGCGAGAATGCCACCATCCATCCACGGTTTCTGGTTAGGGTAGGTTTTAATAGTCACAGTGGGTACAACATCTCCAATGCTCTTCTTTATAAACGCACTCACCGAGTCAGCGTATTGTTCTCTGAGGCTGACCGGAACATATCCCATGGCTTCCGATTGGTCGGACCAGCATTTAATGGTCCTCGTCACTGGTACACCCTGCTTGAGTTTTTGCCTATAGGCCTGTAGGAGCAAGGTGGCGTCGTGGTCGGATTTTCCGAAGGGAGGGGGAGGGAGGGCTTTGTGTGTATCGTGGAAGTTAGATTAGCAGTGGTCGAGGGACTTGCCCATTCACGTAGCGCAATCAATATGCTGGTGGAATTTAGGTAGCCTTGTTCTCAAATCCCCAGCTACAATAAATGCAGCCTCAGTATATATGGTTTCCAGGTTGCATATAGTCCAGTGAAGTTCCTTGATGGCCGTCTTGGTGTCTGCTTGAGGGGGAATGTACACAGCTGTGACTATAACTGACGAGAATTCGCTTGGTAGGTAAAATGTCCTGCAATTGATTGTAAGGAATTATAGGTCGGGTGAGCAGAATGACTTGAGTTCCTGTATGTTGTTATGATTACACCATGAGTCGTTAATCATGAAGCATACACCCTCGCCCTTCCTCTTCCCAGAGAGGAGTTTATCTCTGTTGGTGCCATGCATGGAGAATCCCGATGGCTGAACCGATTCCGACAACATATCCCGAGAGAGCCATGTTTCCGTGAAGTAAAGAATGTTACAATCGCTTATGTCTCTCTGGAATGCAATCCTGGCTCGAATTTCGTCTGCCTTGTTGTCAAGAGACTGGGCAGTATAGCAGTATACTCGAGGCTGAAGAAATTTGGCTTGTCACCTAAAACCTTCACAAACTTTTACAGATGCACAATTGAGAGCATCCTGGCGGGCTGTATCACCGCCTAGTACGGCAACTGCACCGCCCTCAACCGCAAGGCTCTCCAGAAGGTGGTGTGGTCTGCACAACGCATCACGGGGGCAAACTACCTGCCCTCCAGGACACCTACAGCACCCGATGTCACAGGAAGGCCAAAAAGATCATCAAGGATGACAACCACCCGAGCCACTCCCTGTTCACACCGCTACCAAGGCGAGGTCAGTACAGGTGCATCAAAGCTGGGACCGAGAGACTGAAAAACAGCTTCTATCTCAAGGCCATCAGACTGTTAGACAGTAATCACTAAGTCAGAGAGGCTGCTGCCTACATACAGACTCAAATCATTGGCCATTTTAATAAATGGATCACTTGTCACTTTAAATAATGGCACTTTAGCAACATTACATATCTTACATTACTCATCTCATATGTATATACTGTATCTTATACCATCTATTGCATCTTGCCTATGCCGCTCAGCCATCACTCATCCATATATTTATATATACATATTCTTATTCCATCCCTTCAGATTTGTGTGTATTAGGTAGTTGTTGTGGAATTGTTAGATTACTTGTTAGATATTACTGCACTGTCAGAACTAGAAGCACAAGCATTTCGCTACACTCGCATTAACATCTGCTAACAATGTGTATGTGACCAATAACATTTGATTTGAGTGTAAAGGGCTACACCCAACCTGTGTCTTATGTACAATGAGCATTCCAGGATGACAACACATTTAGTAAGAGGTAATCAGAAGTCCAGTTAAACCCCCACAGGAGTTGGATCCCAGACCCAATTAGTGTGAATGCTATCAGATCAGGATATGTAATATTAAAGTAGTGTGTCCATTACTTTGGTGCCCGAGTGTGATAAATAACTATAAGCAAGAGTTATTATTGGTCGAGTCCACAGGCCCCACTGTGTGTGTGTTTGTGTGTGTGTGTGTGTGTGTGTGTGTGTGTGTGTGTGTGTGTGTGTGTGTGTGTGTGTGTGTGTGTGTGTGTGTGTGTGTGTCCTCTGAGTCGTGGTCGGGAGCATTAAGACAGTATAAGACTCACTAATTGCCTGTGTTAACCTACCCAGACTTTTCTCCTCACGGTCATGTCCTGTTCTGACTCACACAGACTAAGTGGCCTAGCCGAGGATACCCACTTACTGCCCTGTCTCTGGCCCCCACTGTGTTACATCCCCACCCCAGGCCAAACCACTGTGTCACTCGCTCTGTTTGTTTAGTTAATTAATAACTAGTAAGGAGGGATAGAAACATACTTCTTCAAAAATGGTTTACTGTGTTTTTAACTTAAGGAGATAGATAGCCTACAATAAACTGACAGGATATAGTCTAGAACAAACTGACAGGAGATAGATAGTCTAGAACAAACTGACAGTAGACAGATAGCCTACAATAAACTCACAGGAGATACAGTGCCTTGCGAAAGTATTCGGACCCCTTGAACTTTGCGACCTTTTGCCACATTTCAGGCTTCAAACATAAAGATATAAAACTGTATTTTTTTGTGAAGAATCAACAACAAGTGGGACATAATTATGAAGTGGGACGACATTTATTGGATATTTCAAACTTTTTTAACAAATCAAAAACTGAAAAATTGGGCGTGCAAAATTATTCAGCCCCTTTACTTTCAGTGCAGCAAACTCTCTCCAGAAGTTCAGTGAGGATCTCTGAATGATCCAATGTTGACCTAAATGACTAATGATGATAAATACAATCCACCTGTGTGTAATCAAGTCTCCGTATAAATGCACCTGCACTGTGATAGTCTCAGAGGTTCGTTAAAAGCGCAGAGAGCATCATGAAGAACAAGGAACACACCAGGCAGGTCCGAGATACTGTTGTAAAGAAGTTTAAAGCCGGATTTGGATACAAAAAGATTTCCCAAGCTTTAAACATCCCAAGGAGCACTGTGTAGTTGATAATATTGAAATGGAAGGAGTATCAGACCACTGCAAATCTACCAAGACCTGGCCGTCCCTCTAAACTTTCAGCTCATACAAGGAGAAGACTGATCAGAGATGCAGCCAAGAGGCCCATGATCACTCTGGATGAACTGCAGAGATCTACAGCTGAGGTGGGAGACTCTGTCCATAGGACAACAATCAGTCGTATATTGCACAAATCTGGCCTTTATGGAAGAGTGGCAAGAAGAAAGCCATTTCTTAAAGATATCCATAAAAAGTGTTGTTTAAAGTTTGCCACAAGCCACCTGGGAGACACACCAAACATGTGGAAGAAGGTGCTCTGGTCAGATGAAACCAAAATTGAACTTTTTGGCAACAATGCAAAATGTTATGTTTGGCGTAAAAGCAACACAGCTGATCACACCATCCCCACTGTCAAACATGGTGGTGGCAGCATCATGGTTTGGGCCTGCTTTTCTTCAGCAGGGACAGGGAAGATGGTTAAAATTGATGGGAAGATGGATGGAGCCAAATACAGGACCATTCTGGCAGAAAACCTGATGGAGTCTGCAAAAGACCTGAGACTGGGACGGAGATTTGTCTTCCAACAAGACAATGATCCAAAACATAAAAAAAATCTACAATGGAATGGTTCAAAAATAAACATATCCAGGTGTTAGAATGGCCAAGTCAAAGTCCAGACCTGAATCCAATCGAGAATCTGTGGAAAGAACTGAAAACTGCTGTTCACAAATGCTCTCCATCCAACCTCACTGAGCTCGAGCTGTTTTGCAAGGAGGAATGGGAAAACATTTCAGTCTCTCGATGTGCAAAACTGATAGAGACATACCCCAAGCGACTTCCAGCTGTAATCGCAGCAAAAGGTGGCGCTACAAAGTATTAACTTAAGGGGGCTGAATAATTTTGCACGCCCAATTTTTCAGTTTTTGATTTGTTAAAAAAGTTTGAAATATCCAATAAATCTCGTTCCACTTCATGATTGTGTCCCACTTGTTGTTGATTCTTCACAAAATACAGTTTTATATCTTTATGTTTGAAGCCTGAAATGTGACAAAAGGTTGCAAAGTTCAAGGGGGCCGAATACTTTCGCAAGGCACTGTAGATAGTCTACAATAAACTAGCAGTAAATAGATAGTCTACAACAAACTGATAGGAGATAGATAGTCTACAACAAACTGACAGGATATAGATAGTCTACAATAAACTGACAGGAGATAGATAGTCTACAACAAACTGACAGGAGATAGATAGTCTACAACAAACTGACAGGAGATAGATAGTCTACAACAAACTGACAGGAGATAGATAGTCTACAACAAACTGACAGGAGATAGTCTAGAACAAACTGACAGGAGATAGATAGTCTACAACAAACTGACAAGAGATAGTCTAGAACAAACTGACAGGAGATAGTCTAGAACAAACTGACAGGAGATAGATAGTCTAGAACAAACTGACAGGATATAGATAGTCTACAATAAACTGACAGGAGATAGATAGTCTACAATAAACTGACAGAAGATAGTCTAGAACAAACTGACAGGAGATAGATAGTCTACAATAAACTGACAGGAGATATATAGTCTACAACAAACTGACAGGAGATAGTCTAGAACAAACTGACAGGAGATATATAGTCTAGAACAAACTGACAGGAGATAGTCTAGAACAAACTGACAGGAGATAGTCTAGAACAAACTGACAGGAGATAGTCTAGAACAAACTGACAGGAGATAGATAGTCTAGAACAAACTGACAGGAGATAGTCTAGAACAAACTGACAGGAGATAGTCTAGAACAAACTGACAGGAGATAGATAGTCTAGAACAAACTGACAGGAGATAGATAGTCTAGAACAAACTGACAGGAGATAGATAGTCTAGAACAAACTGACAGGAGATAGATAGTCTAGAACAAACTGACAGGAGATAGATAGTATACAATAAACTGACAGAAGATAGTCTAGAACAAACTGACAGTAAATAGATAGTCTACAACAAACTGATAGGAGATATATAGTCTACAACAAACTGACAGGAGATAGTCTAGAACAAACTTACAGGAGATAGATAGTCTAGAACAAACTGACAGGAGATAGATAGTCTACAATAAACTGACAGGAGATAGTCTAGAACAAACTGACAGGAGATAGTCTAGAACAAACTGATAGGAGATAGATAGTCTACAATAAACTGACAGGAGATAGATAGTCTACAATAAACTAGCAGTAAATAGATAGTCTACAACAAACTGATAGGAGATAGATAGTCTAGAACAAACTGACAGGAGATAGATAGTCTACAACAAACTGACAGTAGACAGATAGTCTAGAACAAACTGACAGGAGATAGATAGTCTACAAAAAACTGACAGGAGATAGATAGTCTACAACAAGCTGACAGGAGATAGATAGTCTACAACAAACTGACAGGAGATAGTCTACAACAAACTGACAGGAGATAGTCTACAATAAACTGACAGGAGATAGATAGTCTAGAACAAACTGACAGGAGATGGATAGTCTACAACAAACTGACAGGAGATAGATAGTCTAGAACAAACTGACAGGAAATAGTCTAGAACAAACTGACAGGAGATAGATAGTCTACAACAAACTGACAGGAGATATATAGTCTACAACAAACTGATAGGAGATAGATAGTCTACAACAAACTGACAGGAGATAGTCTAGAACAAACTGACAGGAGATAGATAGTCTACAACAAACTGACAGGAGATATATAGTCTACAACAAACTGACAGGAGATAGTCTAGAACAAACTGACAGGACATAGATAGTCTAGAACAAACTGACAGGAGATAGATAGTCTACAACAAACTGACAGGAGATAGATAGTCTACAACAAACTGACAGGAGATAGATAGTCTACAACAAACTGACAGGAGATAGATAGTCTACAATAAACTGACAGAAGATAGTCTAGAACAAACTGACAGGAGATAGATAGTCTACAATAAACTGACAGGAGATATATAGTCTACAACAAACTGACAGGAGATAGTCTAGAACAAACTGACAGGAGCTAGATAGTCTACAACAAACTGACAGGAGATATATAGTCTACAACAAACTGACAGGAGATAGTCTAGAACAAACTGACAGGAGATAGATAGTCTAGAACAAACTGACAGGAGATAGTCTACAACAAACTGACAGGAGATAGTCTACAACAAACTGACAGGAGATAGATAGTCTAGAACAAACTGACAGTAAATAGATAGTCTACAACAAACTGACAGGAGATAGATAGTCTACAATAAACTGACAGAAGATAGTCTAGAACAAACTGACAGGAGATAGATAGTCTACAATAAACTGACAGGAGATATATAGTCTACAACAAACTGACAGGAGATAGTCTAGAACAAACTGACAGGAGATATATAGTCTAGAACAAACTGACAGGAGATAGATAGTCTAGAACAAACTGACAGGAGATAGATAGTCTAGAACAAACTGACAGGAGATAGATAGTCTAGAACAAACTGACAGGAGATAGTCTACAACAAACTGACAGGAGATAGTCTACAACAAACTGACAGGAGATAGTCTACAACAAACTGACAGGAGATAGATAGTCTAGAACAAACTGACAGTAAATACATAGTCTACAACAAACTGACAGGAGATAGATAGTCTACAATAAACTGACAGAAGATAGTCTAGAACAAACTGACAGGAGATAGATAGTCTACAATAAACTGACAGGAGATATATAGTCTACAACAAACTGACAGGAGATAGTCTAGAACAAACTGACAGGAGATATATAGTCTACAACAAATTGACAGGAGATAGTCTAGAACAAACTGACAGGAGATAGATAGTCTAGAACAAACTGACAGGAGATAGATAGTCTACAACAAACTGACAGGAGATAGTCTACAACAAACTGACAGGAGATAGTCTACAATAAACTGACAGGAGATAGTCTAGAACAAACTGACAGGAGATAGATAGTCTAGAACAAACTGACAGGAGATAGATAGTCTAGAACAAACTAGCAGTTCATAGATTCCTGTCCACCGGTGTTGGGCTCAATTCTATTTAAATTCATTCAATTCAAGAAGTAAACTGACATTCTAATTCAGTTACGTCCTGAATTGACTGAATGTAATTGACCATAGGCCTGCTGTCCACTTGGCTCATGTCTCTTTGCCTCTTGCCTCATCTGCACCAACCTGGGATTTCAATCTAAATTTTGGAACCATGAAATATGGATACGGAACAAGAAAAGATTTGACGTAAACTGAGCCAGAATACCATAGACTACAGCACTAGAATACAACAGCAGTTCATGTTTTATTGAAGAGTTTAGTACAGCAGTGGGATTGCACACACACACACACACACACCCACACACATGCACACACGCACACACACACACACACGCACGCACGCAAACACACACGCACGCACACACACACACACTCACACACACACACGCACACGCAAACACACACGCACGCACACACACACACACGCACGCACACACACACACACGCACACACACACGCACACACACGCACACACACACACACACACACGCACGCACGCAAACACACACGCACGCACACACACACACACTCACACACACACACGCACGCACACACACACGCACGCGCGCGCACACACACGCACGCAAACATGCAAACACACACACACACGCACGCAAACACACACACACATGCACGCACACACGCAAGCAAACAGCACACACACACACACACACACACACACGCACACACACATATGCACACACACACGCACGCAAACAGCACACACACACACACGCACGTGCGCACACACACACGCACACACACGTGATCCACAGTGCTGTTGCCTTCCAAAAAGAGAAGAATAGCAGCAACACTGAGGTTTGGATAATGTAGAAAATGGAGAAGCAGGGAGGAATGGATGGTTGGAAGTAGAGATGCAGCTTGTCTCTCGTCTCTAAATTGGCTGGCCTAATGAAGCAGCTACGATCAATACTGGCACTGGGAGAGAAATGCCTCTCATGTATACATATGGCTTCATTGATGCTCTCACCACTTACCCAGAATGCATAGTAACCGATTCTGTTGTGTGTTTTTCCATTCTCATCATCTGCTGCTGTCATAATTCAGTTTTGTTATATCAAGGATGGGTTACGAATACAGATGGAACCCTATTCTCTACATAGCGCACTACTTACCCTGTGGACCTTAGTCAAAAGTAGTACACTACTTCCCCTATGGGCCTTGGTCAAAAGTAGTACACTACTTACCCTATGGGCCTTGGTCAAAAGTAGTACACTACTTCCCCTATGGGCCTTGGTCAAAAGTAGTACACTACTTCCCCTATGGGCCTTGGTCAAAAGTAGTACACTACTTACCCTATGGGCCCTGGTCAAAATTAGTGCACTACTTACCCTGTGGGCCCTGATCAAAAGTAGTGCACTACTTACCCTATGGGCCCTGGTCAAAAGTAGTGCACTACTTACCCTATGGGTCCTGGTCAAAAGTAGTACACTACTTACATTATGGGCCCTGGTCAAAAGTAGTACACTACTTACCCTATGGGCCTTGGTCAAAAGTAGTGCACTACTTCCCCTATGGGCCTTGGTCAAAAGTAGTACACTACTTCCCCTATGGGCCCCAGTCAAAAGTAGTACACTACTTACCCTATGGGCCTTGGTCAAAAGTAGTGCACTACTTACCCTATGGGCCTTGGTCAAAAGTAGTACACTACTTACATTATGGGCCTTGGTCAAAAGTAGTACACTACTTACCCTATGGGCCTTGGTCAAAAGAAGTACACTACTTACCCTATGGGCCTTGGTCAAAAGAAGTACACTACTTACCCTATGGGCCTTGGTCAAAAGTAGTACACTACTTACCCTATGGGCCTTGGTCAAAAGTAGTACACTACTTACCCTATGGGCCTTGGTCAAAAGTAGTACACTACTTACCCTATGGGCCTTGGTCAAAAGTAGTACACTACTTACCCTATGGGCCCTGGTCAAAAGTAATGCACTACATAAGGAATAGGCTGTGATTTGGGATGCACGGTGAGTGAATTGACAGGATGTAGACAACATGGAATGTGACAAATAATAGGCCTGCTGTATAGTGTTCCAGTCGTACATAACAGATGACACCTTAATGGAAGAATATACATACTCTCATTAAACTGTGCCCCCCATCTACCCTTTCCCCTCCAAATTACAAGGAGAAAATGACTGGGGAACATCCTTTTTCATTACACACTAGACGCAGCTGAAAATGAACAGCGACTCCTCCACAGACATCTAATTGGCGACTGAGAGGTCGACAGATTCTACGAGGGCATTTCCTGGCACTCAATGAGCCATTTACCACAGAATAGAAACCCATACTTGGAGTCAATGAACCATTCTCTGCCATTATGTGGAGCAGAAACAATGAATTGTTGTAGCAGGCAAAAGGAAAGGCTCGTATTTGGAGTCTTGGCCCAGGATGCCCGCCAGCGAGATTCTTGGTGCCAGAAGTGTTTTGGGCAAGCGTTTTCTGTAATATAATGAGGAGTTGAGAGGAGCATGTTTAATCCTCCTATAAAGAAGGTCGCCAAGAATTGTTTTGCAAAGTGAAAAAGATGAAAAAACATGTGGATCAAGCTATAAGATAACGGCTGGAACAACACACATCTATCTCTCTCAATTCAATTCAAATGACTTTATTGGCATGGGAAACATATGGTTTACATTGTCAAAGCCCTCTCTCACTTTCTCTGCCCCCCTCTCTCGCCCTCTTTCTCCTTTTATTTCTCTCCCTCTCTCTCTCTCTCGCTCTTTCTCTCTCTCTCTCTCTCTCTCTCTCTCAATTCAATTCAAAGGGCTTTATTGGCATGGGTAACATGTTTACATTGTCAAATCCCTTTCTCGCCCTTTCTCTCTTTCTCTGCCCCCTTCTCTCGCCCTCTTTCTCCTTTTATTTCTCTCTCTCTCTCTCTCTCTCTCAATTCAATTCAAAGGGCTTTATTGGCATGGGTAACATGTTTACATTGTCAAATCCCTTTCTCGCCCTTTCTCTCTTTCTCTGCCCCCTCTCTCCCTCTTTCTCCTTCTCTTTCTCTTTCTCTGCCCCCCCACCCACTCTGTCTCTCTCTCTCCCCCTCCCTCTCTCTCTTTCTCTTTCTCTGCCCCCCCCCTCTGTCTTATTCTCTCCCCCCTCCCTCTCTCTCCTTCTCTTTCTCTGCCCCCCCCTCTCTGTCTCTCTGTCTCTCCCCCTCCCTCTCTCTCCTTCTCTTTCTCTGCCCCCACCCTCTCTGTCTCACGCTCTCCCCCCTCCCTCTCTCTCCTTCTCTTTCTCTGCCCCCACCCTCTCTGTCTCTCTCTCTCTCTCCCCCCTCCCTTTCTCCTTCTCTTTCTCTGCCCCCCCACACTCTCTGTCTCTCTCTCTCCCCCTCCCTCTCTCTCCTTCTCTTTCTCTGCCCCCCCACCCTCTCTGTCTCTCTCTCTCCCCCTCCCTCTCTCTCCTTCTCTTTCTCTGCCCCCACCCTCTCTGTCTTTCTCTCTCCCCCCTCCCTCTCTCTCCTTCTCTTTCTCTGCCCCCACCCTCTCTGTCTTTCTCTCTCCCCCCTCCCTCTCTCTCCTTCTCTTTCTCTGCCCCCCCACCCTCTCTGTCTTTCTCTCTCCCCCTCCCTCTCTCTCCTTCTCTTTCTCTTCCCCCCCATCCTCTCTGTCTTTCTCTCTCCCCCTCCCTCTCTCTCCTTCTCCTTCTCTTTCTCTGCCCCCCCACCCTTTCTGTCTTTCTCTCTCCCCCTCCCTCTCTCTCCTTCTCTTTCTCTGCCCCCCCCACCCTTTCTGTCTTTCTCTCTCCCCCCTCCCTCTCTCTCTCTTTCTCTTTCTCTTCCCCCCCACCCTCTCAGTCTTTCTCTCTCCCCCTCCCTCTTTCTCCTTCTCCTTCTCTTTCTCTGCCCCCCCACCCTTTCTGTCTTTCTCTCTCCCCCCTGCCTCTCTCTCCTTCTCTTTCTCTTCCCCCTCTCTCTCTCTATCTCTATCTCTTTCTCTCTCTCAATACAATCAAAAGGGCTTTACTGGCATGGGCAACATTTTTACATTACCAAAGCAAGTGAAATAAACAATAAAAAATGAACGGTAAATATTACACTCACAAACGTTTCAAATGTAATATTATGGCTATATATAGTGTTGAAACAATGTACAAAAGGCAAAACAATATATACATAAATATGGGTTGTATTTCCAATGGTGTTTGTTCTTCACTGGTTGCCCTTTTCTTGTGGCAAAATGGGTCACAAATCGTGCTGCTGTGATTGCACACTGGTATTTCACCAAGTAGATATGGGAGTTTATCAAAGTTGGATTTGCTGTCAAATTATTTGTGGGTCTCTTTAATCTGAGGGAAATCTGTGTCTCTAATATGGTCATACATTTGGCAGGAGGTTAGGAAGTGCAGCTCGGTTTCCACCTCATTTTGTGGGCAGTGTGCACATAGCCTGTCTTCTCTTGAGAGCCAGGTCTGCCTACAGCAGCCTCTCTCAATAGCAAGGCTTTGCTCACTGAGTCTGTACATAGTCAAAGCTATCCTTAATTTTGGGTCAGTCACAGTGGTCAGGTATTCTGCCACTGTGTACTCTCTATTTAGGGCCAAATAGCATTGTAGTTAGTTCTGTTTTTTTGTTAATTCTTTCCAATGTTTCAAGTAATTATCTTTTTGTTTTTTTGTGATGGTTGGGTCATATTGTGTTGCTGTCTTGGGGCTCTGTGGGATCTGTTTGTGAACAGAGTATCAGGACCAGCTTGCTTAGTGAACTCTTCTCCAGGTTCATCTCTCTGTAGGTGATGGCTTTGTTATGGAAGGTTTGGGAATCACTTCCTTTTAGGTGGTTGTAGAATTTGTCTCTTTTCTGGATTTGGATAATTAGCGGGTATCGGCCTAATTCTGCTCTGCATGCATTATTTAGTGTTTTACATTCTACACAGAGGATAGTTTTGCAGAATCTGCATGCAGAGTTTCAATTTGGTGTTTGTCCCATTTTGTGAATTCTTGGTTGGTGAGTGGATCCCAAACCTCACATCCATAAAGGGAAAGGGGTTCTATAACTGATTCAAGTATTTGTAGCCAGATTCTAATTGATATGTCGAATTGTATGTTATTTTTGATGGCGTAGAAGGCCCTTCTTGCCTGTGGCGCTGATGTTTAGGCCGAGGTATGTATAGTTTTTTGTGTGCTCTAGGGCAACGGTATCTAGATTAAATTTGTATTTGTGATCCTGGCAACTGGACATTTACTGTCAGGGCCCAAGTCTGGCAGAATCTGTGCAGAATATATACGTGCTGCTGTAGGCCCTCCTTGGTTGGGGACAGAAGCACCAGATCATCAGCAAAATGTAGACATTTGACTTCAGATTCTAGTAGGGTGAGGCAGGGTGCTGCAGCCTGTTCTAGTGCATCCCGGTCTCACCCTACAGCCCTGAGGAAAGAAAAGTGTGTGTTTATTTGAAGCGCAAACGTATTGTTTTTGTCTCTCTCTCTCTCTCTCTCTCTCTCGCTCTCTCTCTCTCCCCCCCCCTCTCTCTCTCTCTTCCTCCCCCTCTCTCTCTATCGCTTCCTCTCTCTTTATATCCCTCTCCCTCTCTCTTTCTCTCTCTCTCCCTCTCTCTTTATCTCCCTCTCCATCCTTTCCCTCTTTTCCCTCTCTCTTTATCTCCCTCTCCCTCTTTTCCCTCTCTCTCTCTCTCTCTCTCTCTCTCAGCCAATGCTCAAAGCTTGCTGTCCTCTGTCTATCTCTCCATCCCTCATTTCCCATCTGTCTATTTGCCCTCGTAGCATTCTTATCTTCCATTTAATTTGCTTTTGCAGTCATTTTCATCACCACATAGCTTACTGTACTCTACACAGCACTGCTATAAAGAGTAATTGGTGCTTAGCAGAGAGGATGAGCCTGTATCTTCAACAATACCATGAGACGTGAGCCACAATCAGGATGTGAGTGAGATAGCTGCTTGAGGATCAGTAGTTTTATAAATTCAATGGCAGATGGGGCCTGCAAACTGATCATGGTTCTGCAACATTGCAAGTGTGTGTGTGTGTGGTGGGGGCACTTCCTTGATTAAAAATCTATTTTTACAAATATGTAAATGAATATACTGTATAATGAAACATTTCTCAGGAATTGTTGTCCAGTGAAGTTGCTAATAGACACTGTCTAAATACTGTCTAGCTGTCTCTGCTTTTTATATGGAAATGACCTTTTTTTCTTTTCATTTAGGGCAGCACATTAGAAGCCATGGAAAATATGCATATTTTCCAATAAAATGCCTCAATTCAAAAGCCGGGTTACACCTATTCACTCAATCATGCATTTCCCCTCAAATGTCTCGAATTCCCTTTATCCATGATAATAGCAACAATCAATATGTCTCCATGCCTATATAGTATCCCAGAAAACTTCCCACACATATTATTCCTCGCTTCCTCTCTCCTCACAGAATTCTTATGAGGCTGATACATATAGATCAGACATGGAAAGTAATGCACCTCCCACTGGCTGCTGACGTCAGGGCCCAATGCACTGGCCTACGTCTGCAGCTTGGAGCCAGGCAGCCTCCTGCAGCCCTGCCCTGTTCCTGGCACAGGGTCTGCTTCCATCCACTGGGAGACAGATGAAAGTCAATGGGCCCAGAGAGGGAGATGGAGAGAGAGGCATCTAGCTAGCCTAGTGCAATCTGGATCTGCAAAGAAACCAGAGTAGAACATAGTGGTAGTAAATTATCCAAAAGCAGTTTGAGTTTCATCAGTGAGTCAAGCCGATTAACTGCACCTCCTATGAAGGTCCAGGGATTTGGAATTGAAAATGGAAGTCCTTGAATAGTATGGTTTTGGGGTACATTTAATTTAGCGGTTCATTTGGAGTCTTTGCCAATCCGACTGCAATTACATTCTCAAACACAAAGGTTTTGAATCAGTGAACTTTAAAGACAAGAGTCAGCCTCTAATGACTAATTGAAGGGGACACTAGTCAGGTCCAAGAGGACTTTGTCATCTTTCTGATGTTAGAAAATAACACGTCCGCACAGCATACTACCACCCCCAGGCCAATGGAGGAGTGAAATGCTTCAATCAGACCTTGAAGAATGGCCTTAGAGCACACCTTGTATGTTCACCAAGGCCCTCTTCCACAGAGATGACTGTACTCAACCACCACTACACTTCCTCACCATTAATTGACAATATCTCACCATAATGACAGTTCTTCAAGGCTTGGAAAAAAGTCACTGACTTTTCAGGGCTCAATTTTAACAAGCATAACTCAAAGGTAAATCAAAGAGCTGGCAGTAGCGCTATAGGTTCAGGGGTGTGACAGAAATCCTTTTTGCTATTTACAAAAAATGATCGACGCAGTGCTGTCAGTGACACAAAGGGGCTGGGTTTTGATGAATAGAGAGGCTTGGCCTCTCACTGGCCAATCGGAAGGTGCTCCATGGCTAAATATGTAGTTGCTTCAAGTTGTGTATTTACGGTCTTTTATGTGCTGCCTTGGAATCAACTCCAATTCCAAATGTTAGTCCGTTATAGTTTGTTAAATAGCTTACAGAAACTAATTAATAAAATGTAGACCTAGCCCATCTATGCTAAATATGTAGTTGCTTCAAGTTGTGTATTTACGGTCTTTTATGTGCTGCCTTGGAATCAACTCCAATTCCAAATGTTAGTCCGTTATAGTTTGTTAAATAGCTTACAGAAACGAATTAATAAAATGTAGACCTAGCCCATCTTTGCTAAATACGTTTCCTTGAACCTGTTTGCAGTCCACATTGTTCTAAGTAATTGCATGGCTTCAATGTGGAAATATATAGGCCTACATAGCATGCACACTGATATAGAGGCTAGGTCTACTGTAAATTACAACATGGCTGAGCATGGACATGCCAAATATTGTCAATAGGCAAGATAAAACTCATTATTGATATGGCCTAAAAAGAGAGTGAATAATTCTAGTCAAATTCTAAACAAAATGAAACAACAACTAGTTTTAAATAGTCTAAATACACTTACAGGCACCATAATTGCTCCCTGTAGGCATATCATTTTAAAACATTGATGCAGACTATGGATTTATTTTTTTAATTTAAACTCTGTTTATTAAGTTTTGAACATACACACACACAGACAAGACAAAGCAATATAAATAATATACTCAACTAGAAAAAAAATACAAATACAAATACAAATAAAAAAATAGCTTTAAAGATACCATACTTTAGACAAGTTAAACACACCAGGCAGAAGGCTACAGAGGTTAAAGGGCAATCTATAGTACAGGGACAGAGCAAACACCTCACCATTGTTCCTGTAAACAGTTAAGGGATAAGGGTGGAGAAATGCAACCACTCACAGAGAGTCATGGCCACAGACAGACCATCCACTGGACAAAAAAAAACGTTTCCAATGCTTTAAAATAAAAAAATAAAATGATTATTCATGTAGACGTGAACAAAATGTAAAAATAACTGGGAAAAACAAGCTCACACTTCAGTCTCTGCCTGGGCAAGATGAACAAGGCATCTGCGGATCACAATCAATAAGCACATGGACCTTAATGCCCCCCCCCCAGCAAAAACACAGAGAGAAGCTCCTCCAACCCTTAAGTCACAGACTTATTTTAGTATTAATTGGAATGCCATCAGAGGATGGACTGTTTAAAGTAAGACCGGAATGGAGCCCAAGCCTCATCAAACAGTTTGGGGTTCCCACGTGAATTTAATTGAATTTTTTCTAGTTTCAGAGAGCACAACACATCCCTCACCCAATATTTATAAGATGGGGGAGCTGCCATCTTCCAGTTCTGTAGTATTAGCCGTCTAGCTAAAAGAGTTGTATAAGCAACAGTGTCCGACTGGATTCTTGATAGGGGGGAACCCATGGGCAGTACTCCAAAAAGGGCTGTAAGGGGAGACGGATCTATAACAGTGTCATATATATCAGAGAAACATTTAAATATTAATTCCCAGAAACCTGACAGTTTATGACAGCCCCAAAACATATGCAACAGTGTGGCTGGTTCCACCTTACATCTGACACAGGTAGGATCAAAATCAGAGAATATTCTTCCAAGTTTGGGCCCCGACCAGTGGATACGGTGAACCACCTTGAATTGAATGAGGCTGTGTCTAGTGCTAAAAGAGGACGAGTGCACCCTGTGCAGCACAGATTCCCAGGCGTCTTCCCCAAGTTCCTCCCCCAAATCCTTTTCCCATCGAGTCTTTAAAGGCACCAAAGAAGGTGAATGATTGCATATACATCTGAAATTGCGCACCTAGGAAGCTTTTTCAGCTCCAAGATGCTCTCTATAGCTGTATTCGCAGGCCTATTGGGAAATCCAGGTGTGTTAGCCCTGACAAAGTTTCTAGTCTGGAGATAGCGGAAAAAGTGGGATTGGGGGAGATTGAACTTTTCCTGCAGCTGAGAAAAAGAGGCAAATGTATCGTCAAATAATTGGGCTAGCGAGGAAAGGCCTAGTGAGTGCCAAATGCCAAAAGCCCCATCATTCAAAGATGGAGGAAATAAAATGTTCTGATTGATTGGGCCTGATAGAGAAAAGCCTCGGAGGCTAAAGGCTAAACGGAACTGATTCCAAATTTTAAGAGACTGCTTTACAATTGGGTTGGCACACCTTTTGCCTAGGGACACTGGGAGAGACGAGCACAGCACAGAGGAAAGTGCTGCAGGTTTACACGATTCAGACTCCATCTGGACCCAGAGTGGTCTAGGGCCAGTAGGATCAGTCTGCAGCCAGTACAGAACGGCTCTGAAATTTGCAGCCCAGTAGTATGTCTGAAAATTTGGTAGAGCTAAACCCCCCAATGACCTAGGCTTCTGTAAATGTTTTCTACCAATCCATGGTACCTTGCCATCCCAAATAAAATGCATGAATGTTTGATCCAGTGAAATAAAAAAAGGTTTTGGAATAAAAATGGGTAAACATTGAAATAAATATAAACATTTGGGCAACACATTCATTTTAATGACATTAATCCTTCCGATAAGAGAAAGGGGTAGCAAATTCCAAAAAGTAAAAGATTGTTTCAATCTGTCTGCTAGAGCAACAAAGTTTTCCTGAAACAAATTTGAATATTTCCTTGTCACTTTTACTCCCAAGTAAGTGAATTGATCCCGGACAATGCTGAAATGAGAACTTGTAAAAGAGCACTTTAAAGCAGCCTTGTTTACCGGAAAAAGCTCACTCTTGCCTAGATTCAGCTTGTACCCTGAGATTGATCCAAACTTTTTAAGAACAGATAGGGCACGTGGCAATGAGGTATCGGAGTTGGAGATAAACAAAAGGAGGTCGTCAGCATATAGCGAGACTTTCTACTCCCAGCCCGCCCTGATTATGCTTTGAATGGCATCATTAGAGCGTAGTGCAATGGCGAGAGGCTTGATTGCCAAAGCAAACAACAAGGGGGAGAGTGGGCAACCCTGTCTGGATCCGCGGTGCAAGGGAAAATAGTCAGAGGACAAGTTATTCGTCCGTACCGAAGCCATGGGGGAAAAATAAAGAATCTTTATCCACGCAATGAATTTGGGGCCAAAGCCAAATCTATAAAGGGCAGCTGTTAGGTAATCCCACTCAACGCGGTCAAACGCTTTTTCGGCATCAAGTGAGACCACCACCTCCGGGTCCTCCGACGCTGGGGAGTACAGTATATTCATAAGGCGCCTAATATTGAAAAATAAATGCCTATTTCTCACAAAGCCAGTCTGGTCAGAGTGTATTACTTGGTGCAGCAAGCCTTCCATACGGATGGCTAAAAGTTTAGCTAGGATTTTGTAATCACAGTTTAAAAGCGAGATTGGGCGATAGGATCCACATTCCAGGGGGTCTTTGTTTTTCTTTAGTAGTAATGAAATTGAAGCCTGATAAAGACTAGGCGGTAGCTTTGAAGTATTGAGGCACTCTGCAAATAGTCGAGATAAGAATGGGCAAAGCAGACCAGAAAACGTCCTGTAAAATTCGGTTGGAAAACCGTCCGGACCCGGACCCCCACTTTTCATTGCGGACACTGCTGTTGCAATCTCCTCAAGCGTAAATTCTTCTTCTAGACAGTCATGGGAGTCTGTATCAATTGAAGGCATATTCAAGCCATTAAAGAAGGAGTCAATCAACAAGGGGTCTTGAGGGGATTCAGAGGTGTATAGCGCAGAGTAAAATTGTTTAAATTGATCATTGATCTCTTTATGTATAACTGTGGTGGCACCAGACGGGGTCCTTATTTGTGGGATTAAGCGTGAGGCCTCAGATTTACGGATCTGATGCGCAAGGAGTTTACTGGCCTTGTCGCCTTGTTCATAGACTTTGTATCGAGCTCACAAGAGTAACTGTTCAGCTTGCCTGGTAGAAAGCTCATCAAATTCAGATTGGAGTAGTTGGCGCTCTTTATGCAGATCAGAGGAAGGATCCGTAGCATACTTCTCATCCAATGTGGCTATGGACTCGCTCAGGTCCCGAAGTCGCTGGGAGCGAACTCTGTTTTGGTTGGCTGTATAAGAAATAATTTGGCCACGTAGGTATGCTTTGAGAGACTCCCATATGGTAGAGCAGGACATACCTGGTGTTGAATTAGTTTCTAGGAATAAGGTAATTTCAGAAGAAATGAAATTGACAAACTCCTTATCTGAGAGTAAAATGGGGTTGAGACGCCATTGATAACACCTAGGAGGTCGCTGTGGAAACTCTAGTTCAAGCACTAATGGTGAATGGTCAGAGATAACAATACTCTAGTAAGTACACTGCCGAAGGTTAGGCAGAAGTTTTTTGTCCAATGTATGTTTGATGAACATGAGAATAAAAGGAAAACTGTCTATCTGTAGGTTGTAGGAAACGCCAGGCCTCAAACATAGCATATTTCTGAAGAAAGGATTGAATAAGTAGGGCACATTTAGATGGGCCTGTATTTGTTTGTGAGGACTTGTCAAGAACTGGGGACATTTTACAGTTGAAATCTCCCCCTAAAATCAACAAATGAGAATCTAAATTGGGAATAGCAGACAGAAAGGAAGAAATGAAACTTGTGTCATCCCAATTGGGAGCATAAACACTAGCCAAAACAAGAGGGGTAGAAAACAGTTCACCGGTTACTATGACATATCGTCCCTTAGGATCAGCAATAACCTCAGAAGCTACAAAGGGAGTAGCCTTATCAACCAGAATAGCAGCACCTCTTGATTTACTATGAAAGTTCGAGTGGAACACTTGACCAACCCAGTCCTTACGCATCCTAAAATGCTCACCAGTCCTCAAGTGAGTCTCTTGTAGAAATGCAATATTTGCATTCAAACCCTTTAAGTGTGTCAACACCCTCTTACGCTTCACCAGGTTGTTAACCCCTTTGGTATTCCAAGAAATGTACTTGATCGTATTATTTCGGCCCCTCTGGGCATTCCCGTTATTCAACCCTGTCATTAGAGCATAGAATGGAAAAGCGATGAGCGCCCAAAACCCCCGGAATAACTTGTCTCAGAGTAATAATGTAAATGTAAATGCTTGGAAAAAGTACAGAAAAAAAAAACTGAAAAAAAAACTAAAAAGACAGAATGACAACATTAGAACTGAACAATTCAACCTGCCCCCCCACCCCCTCCCCCCATCCCAGACAATACCTCCCCAAACGAGGTACAAGCCTAAATAGAACATGTTCTCTTCGCACAGTATGTCTGTGAGAGTGCGGTCTTAAACCTAAACCCACAGTCCCGCTCTTTAAAGTCGTGTTTTGTTAGTGGATCAAGCAGCAAAAAGAAAGATTTGTACGTATTTTTTCAAACAAAAAAAAGGCGAATCCCTTGTGCAAACGGAATGACAAAAGCACCACTTGTAGATGTATATAATTATATTCCCAGTCTTATAACAGGCATTGAGAGAGAAAATAAATAAAATGTATAAAGGCTCTCAGCCAAAAATCTAATTTGAAGTAAGGAAATCGTAGTAAAACAATCAAAAATAATAGTAATTATAATGGTAGTCTAGTTGAAGCTGAGACAGCTTACAACCAATACCAAAAAACTATGTGTACGCAACGTTGAACGTTTGCTGGGCATAAATGACGCTCAAAACTTTTAAAATTAAAGTGAGGCCCCAGAAACCGTGTAGCCTCGGGAGACATTTACTGTTTACTGGTTCAATGCAGATGGATGCAGTAAACAAATAACCAAAAATATTTTGAGTCACTGAGACAATGTGTAAACAAACTAAATAGGTGAGCGAGATAAGGCACGCACACTAGATGATCAAAACATTAGATCACATCAAATAAACCTGAATAGTTTCACCAACTATACAAGACTAGCCTGTTATATCTAAACATAATTGTACCACAAGTGGGGTACTTACTATCCACAGTTCGCAAGCAACAGTTGCTGAACTGTGAGCATATTCAAGACTTCTTGATGTGACGTTGAATGTGAGCCATAGCCTCATCCGGAGATTCAAATGTGTAATCTTTACCCTCATGAGATATCCATAAACGGGCCGGGAATCGCAGTCCATACTTCACACTTGGATCGTCCCGAAGTACTCGTTTGGCCTGTCCGAAAGCTGCATGCTGCCTGGAAACAGTGGGGGAGTAGTCCTGGTAGATGGAAAAGCTCTGTCCTTGAAAGCTCACTTGTGGTATTGCGGGCTCGTCGGAGGATCTCCATCTTCTCATGAAAAAAGTGCACTCGAAGAATTATGTCACGGGGCCTCTCCCCATCCCGGGGCTTTGGGCGCAGCGACCGGTGGGCTCGATCAATCAGGGGCTTTTCATCTAAGGCAAGAACATCCTTCAGCAGCCCTGAAACGAAATCCGTGGCGCGATGCATTTCCGCGGACTCTGGGACTGATACAAGTCTCAGATTATTGCGGCAAGAGAATCCCTCTAAACTCACACAGCTCTCCCTCACCTTTTTCAAATCCGCAGCTAGGCGTTTAACTTCAGCCTCCAGGGATGTAGTTAAATCGGAGACATTAGTAGCGGAGGTCTCAAGTGCTGCAATCGTTGTAGTGTGTAAGTTGTTGTTTTGAGTAATGTGATTGCTGGCACAGTCTCGTTCCGCAGGATGGTTAAATCTGCTTTTAAAGTATCAGAAACCTCCTGTATTCTGGCCTCAATCGTAGCAACCACCTGTGTTTTCATTTCAACTATCTCAGAGCGTAGTAGTTTGATGGCCTCGAGAATGTTCATTTCAGCGCCGCCAGGCCAAGCCGCGCCCCCGGGTAAAGTGTGGGCCCTCAGACTCAGGAGAGGGCGGTGATGAGAGCGGGTCTTGTAGGCCGGGTTTTCTCAAAGTCATGCTCTTGGCCTTATGCTTGGTCGACATGCTGGCATTCGGAAGCAAAGTAGTCTTGGTTTTTACGGAAAGGGATCACCAAATTAATATTTGAAAATAAAACCGGTTCTGCTGCAGAATTCACATAAACTTTAAGAATACCACGGGAGCAAACGGAAAACACGTCAGTCACACATGGCGTCCCCTACCCTCCCCCGACAATGGAGGGTTTTACACACATCCAGACGTTTCACAGTGGCTGGACAAAGATCCAATATAAAGAGAAAGGGAGAATGTCCACTCACCGTTATACTGCTCCCAAATATAATGTTTTATGAACATATTTCAACCATCTTACAGATCACACTGCCTACAATACACAGATAAAAAGGGAATGTCAGCTCACTGTTTTGCTACCGTGATTAAGATTTATTTCCAAGCCGTGTCAAGAGCCAAACCCTTTATCGACGGTCTTGACTAGCCTACTTGATTGCATTGGGCAGGAAAAAACAGCCTTCATTGAGAGGAGGGGAGACCATGCTTGGTTTTTATCAAATAAAACAAAAAGGCATTTGTTTTTATGTTTCTTAATACGAAGTATACAGGCACCAGAAGCATATTACTCTAGTCCCATGCTCATATGGACAGTGTGCATCACGGCTGGATATGCTGAGTTTCCGCTGTCAAAATGAATTCCATAACCAACCGTGTTACTGCTAAAACCAGCTTTTTGTTGATCTTAAATATCCCCACCAGTGTTGCCTGAAATTAGCACTTTGAATCATGTTTTTAAGGACACACCTCAAATGTTTCAGCCCTTCCCATCTGAGCGCAAGCAAGCTGATATAAGACAGGTAAATGAAAAGCCCTTCCCAACAGTGCAGAGAGAGAAAAAACATGATAACACGAGAAACAAACTAGTGCATTCCTCCCTATGTACTGCACTAGTTTGACCAGGGCCCATAGGGCTATTCAGGGTAAGGGTGCCATTTGCGGCACAGCCTCGATATTTCCTGTTTTCTTCCGTCTCTGGGTTTATGAAATGGATAAGGATCGTCTCGGATTAAAGACTTACCAATTAGACATTTCCTCTGGTGAGGTTAATGAAGGATTAAGCCATGAGTTAGGACCTCTCAGAGACCCCAGCCCAGACCCCATCTACAGAACCATAAGACTATGGGCTCAGCCAATAACAAACGTACAAATTAATCAATTAGCAAACGTGCATGTCCTGTCACTGTGGATCCAACCTCAAGCCCACACATACATACACTTTGCACATGCACGGGTACGCACGGACACACACACACACGCATCCTAACAACTCAAAACTCGCATTTGTCCCATCTCATATCAAGAGGGAACCGCACCAAAGCTAAATAGAAAGACAACACCCAAAAAGAGGTCAAATCCAGCTGGAACAGACCAACCAATCATCCTCCTCATAACAACCAGACTTGGTCCTACCTGCACCAGGTTCCACCCCTCCAGTGACTCAGCGATGATGGATGTGACAGAAGGACACACCCCTCCGAAGATCATCAGGTGTTTGGGTCCGTAGCATATGGCGTCGAAGAAGGCCCTCAATCCCTTGGCGTTGTCACACTGCATAGGGACAGATAGGAGGTTTGGCAGAGAGAGAGAGAGAGAGAGAGAGAGAGAGAGAGAGAGAGAGAGAGAGAGAGAGAGAGAGAGAGAGAGAGAGAGATTAAAAGCTGCATTACATTTTTCTAGACTATTTTGGGCTGGGAAGTGGCTGGCATGCAACGTTGAAAGCACATATTTAATTGTGCTCTGTACTGCACACCTCTTACTGTAGCACGGTAGTATGGGCCTATTCCCTATAGGGCTCAAAGGGGCTCTGATCTATTGAAGTGCCTTACATAGGGACTAGGGTGTCACCTGGACCTCACCTTTGTTTGTGGGGAAAGTTTTCATTTGGAAAGGACAGAATTATGTGAGGCACACACAGACAGACTATGTTAGCTATATACAGAAGCCTAAACATACACTACAAATACATGTGCCTCCTATAGATATGCAATGCATACATGTAAGTCCAAGTGTAGCACTTGATGTGATATCTCAAAATGATGTGTGAGAGAGAGCGAGCGAGAGCAGAGAGAGAGGGGGGAAGAGAGAAGGGGGAGAGGGAGGGAGAGAGAGATGAGAGGGAGAGAGATGAGAGGGAGAGGGGGGAAGAGAGAAGGGGGAGAGGGAGGGAGAGAGAGATGAGAGGGAGAGAGATGAGAGGGAGAGGGGGGAAGAGAGAAGGGGGAGAGGGAGGGAGAGAGAGATGAGAGAGAGAGGAGGGAGAGGGAGAGAGAGATTAGAGGGAGAGAGAGGAGGGAGAGGGAGAGAGAGATGAGAGGGAGAGAGAGATGAGAGGGAGAGAGGGGGGAGAGGGAGAGAGAGATGAGAGAGAGAGAGGGGGGATAAGGAGAGAGAGATGAGAGAGAGAGGGGGGAGAGGGAGAGAGAGGGGGAGAGGGAAAGAGAGATGAGAGGGAGAGAGAGATGAGAGGGAGAGAGAGGGAGTAGAGGGAGAGAGAGATGAGAGGGAGAGAGAGAGAGGGGGGAGAGGGAGAGAGAGATGAGACAGAGAGATATGAGAGGGAGAGAGAGGTGGGAGAGGGAGAGAGAGGGGGGAAGAGAGAGAGAGGGGGGAGAGGGAGAGAGAGATGAGAGGGAGAGAGAGATGAGAGGGAGAGAGACGATCCCACTGCTGCTACTGCAGAATGCAGCCATCACCATGGCAACGGTCTTGGCTCTGTAGAACTGCGGGAGGGAGATGAGAACAGGGGTAGAAAGAAAGAGAGAGAGAGAGAGAGAGAGAGAGAGAGAGAGAACAGTGAGAGAGAGAGCGAGGGAAACAAATGGAATAGCTCTATTGATTGCTATGTGAGCTCCCTAACTAGTTTTGCTGTGATTTTCTGAGTTTGTAATGATATTCCTATCACTTCTTGCCCCTATTATTACCAGTCAATTCAGGATGTTCTCCTGTGTGTATATAGAGTCGGAGGCAATGTCCACCTTGATGCAGTGAAGCTACACTTTTGAGGTGGTTTCACCTTGTTAAGATCATGTAGGTCTGAATGAGATGTTCTTCCAAGACGCCGTTGTGGGACGAGAAATCAAACAGGAGGACCTCAATGGAAATAAGCCTTCGGCCTTTATTGTGTTTTCATTCTCGATAATTTTTGTAATTATGTTTCTGGCAGCATTATGGGTATAGGTTCTCTCTTGCAACACAGCTCCAGTTACTGATTTCATTTTCAAATAGCTTGGAGTGTCGACTTCCTAATTTTTGTACAGTATATTGACTGTTGTTAAATGACAACAATATCGATTGATTAATTTTGGGGTAAAAAAATGTGTACAGTTTAAATTTCCAAAAAACCTGATGTATCTTCCTCCGCCTCCTGTATAAATGAAACATAATCCCTTAACCAGTGCTCCACAAGGCACACGTGTGCATACACTGGTACATCGTACAGAGCCTTCAGAATGCATTCATACCCCTGGACTTATTCTATATGCTCTTGTGTTACAATCTGAATTCAAAAATGATTCAAACATTTTTTTTAAATCTCACCCACCTACACACAATACTCAATAATGGAAGAGTGAAAACATGTTTTTTGACATTTTTGCAAATGTATTGAAAATCAAATACAGAAATATCTCATTCACATACAGTGCCAGTCAAAAGTTTGGACACATCTACTCATTAAAGCATCTTTCTTTTTCTCTTTTTTTGTCCTATTTTCTACATTGTAGAATAATAGTGAAGACATCAAAACTATGAAATATCACATGGAATCATGTAGTAACCAAAAAAGTGTTAAATAAATGTAAACATATTATATATTTGAGATTGTTCAAAGTAGCCACCCTTTGCCTTGATGACAGCTTTGCACACTCTTGGCATTGAATTAATCAGACTGTTAGCACCAAGGTGGTGTGCCCTAGTAGGACTTTTGCTGTGTGCAGCTCACCCTCCACTATCAGCTCAAACATAAATATTACTGTCATGTCTACTTCTGCTAAGCCGCTCAGTAAAACAATCAGCAAAACAATCAAGAATCACAGAAAAGTGCTAAAAATAGCCCACATTATCTTCTTCGGGCTAGGGGGCAGTATTTGGGAGTTTGGATGAATGAGGTGCCCAAAGTAAACTGCCTGTTAATGTCTGTGAGTATAACAGAACTGATATGGCAGGTGAAAACCCGAGGACAATCCGTCCAGAATTTTTTTTTTCAGCTCACCTCTGATTACAATGGTTGGGATTGGGAATATAAAAGGAAGTCCTCCCAGATTGCAGTTCCTAGGGCTTCCAATAGATGTCACCCATCTTTAGAAATAGTTTCAGGCTTGTTTTTTGAAAAATGAGCTAGAATTTGTAGTTTTTCTAAGTGGCTCCCATTTTGGCTGTGGTGTTTGTAGCGCGGTCCGGTGAGTACTTTGTTATTTATCTCCGGTAATGGTCTCCAGTATTCTCTGTCTTAAATTTGATAATTTAATTACATAATAGGGTGCCTTAGGATTGATTAGTAATGTTGTTTGATATGTTTGGAAGACGTTTATTGGTAACGTACGGGATTCATTTGTATGCATTTTGAATGAGGGAAATCGGTGGATTACTGAGTCTAGCGCGCCAATGAAACAGACTTTTCTGGGATATAAAGAAGGACTTTATCGAACTAAAAGGACCATTTGTTGTGTAACTGGGACCCTTGTGATTGCAACCAGAGGAAGATCTTCAAAGGTAAGTGATTTATTTTAGCGCTATTTCTGACTTTAGTGACGCATCTGCTTGGTTGCAAAATGTATGTAATGCTTTTGTGTTGCGGGGCGCTGTCCTCAGATAATCATATAGTGTGCTATCACCGTAAAGCCTTTTTGAAATCTGACAACGCGGCTGGATTAACAAGAAGTTAAGCTTTTAAATGATGTATGACACTTGTATTTTCATGAATGTTTAATATTACGATTTCTGTAATTTGAATTAGGCGCTCTGCATTTTCAACGGATGTTGGCCAGGTGGGACGGTAGTGTCCCAATGATCCGTAAGATTAACATATGTAGCATAAGAAACAAGGTTAATGAAATTGATAACTTGCTAGTAACAGAGGACATTCATATACTGACTATCTCTGAAACCCACTTAGATAATACCTTTGATGATATACTGGTTATACATGGTTATACAAGCATACATGGTTATAATATCTACAGAAAAGACAGAAATACCAAAGGGGGTGGTGTTGCAGTCTATATTCAGAGCTACATTCCAGTAAAGCTTGGAGAGGATCTAATGTCAAATACAGTTTAAGTAATATAACTACAGATTCATCTGCCCATTCTTATAGGATGTAGCTATAGACAACCAAGTGCTAACAATCAGCCAACAACAAACGCCAAACCTACACATCCAAGAATAATTTACCAAATAATAAAATACATTGTAATTTTGAATTCTGTATAGTGAGTGTAGAAGAGGTGACAAAATGACAACATACAAACTACTGAGGACGACAGCGAATTATATTGTCACTCCTATTGGCCATCTCTTCATCCATTTTGGATTTCTATTTGCCATATATTTTTCAACTGTGTTTTTCAACTGTATTCTCATAGCTTCTACAGATTGTAAATTAAAAATGCATGTTTTTGCTAAAATAATTATTCTATTATTGATTGATTGACTATGGCTTTTCAAATCACCCAGTATTGCTATCTGTAGTGTTAGTTCTAGGCAAATGTTTCAATTCTTCAGCCATTCCTGGACCTGTGACCAAAAATGAGCTACATATGGACAATACCAAAATAAATGATCTAATGACTCTGCCTCCTCACAGAAAAATCTGCAGAGCTTAAATTGCAACCAACTTTCTAAGGCTTGTTTAAAAAAAATAACAGTATTTTAGAGATGATTTCCTTTTCAAACTACCGAAAGTGAGCAGGTATTATCTGAATAAAGGAAAAAAGACCATTCTTGAACATGGGATGAGACATCCCTATCAATTTACTAGAGAACCAGTTTGGATGGAAGTATAACTTTTGTATGACTGATGCCTTTAGTGAGAGGTCTAATGCTTTAATATTTAATCATTTCTGCCCACCGAATTCATATTCGTTATATAAATAGGCCCTTTTAATTTTATCTGGCTTGGCGTTCCAAATCAAATTGAATATTTTTTGTTCATATAATTTAAAAAGCAGGTCACTAGGGGTAGGTAAAACCATAAGCAAATAGCTAAACTGTGATATGACAAAATAGTTAATCAGGGTGATTTTTTCACAAATAGACAGGTATTTTTCTTTCCATGGTCGCAAGAGCTTATCTAGTTTTGCTCTTTCTATAAAAAATATCTTTCTTTTGGGATTTGCATACCGAGTATGTCCACATCTCCGTCAGACCATTTAATTGGTAATTGACAGTTTAAAACCTTCTGAGATGTAGCCATTATTTACTATTTTACACCTAGGGTTACGATACATAACTTTAACCCATTTTATAAGAGATTCCCCAAAATTGAAATATTTTAGGCATTTATATATAAACTCCATTCGCACTTTATCAAAAGCCTTTTCAAAATCAGCTATGAAAACCAGGCCTGGTGTCCCCGATATTTCATAGTATTCTATTGTTTCAGTAGAAAAGAACAGTTGCATCATCCCAGAGCCCAACTCAAGAATTTACGAAAGCATATACAGTTGCAGCTGTATGAGAGGGCCTGCAATACTGCAAAAAAATGGGCAGAAATGAGGTGATTTTATGAACCATTGTCACGTCGTAGATGATGGAGGTCAAATGTTCCCCTTTTCCCTGAAACACCCACAACATGGTCCCCAGTACTGACCATATTCCCAAGGATCTCCATGCAGTCAGGCTTTTGATTTTGTTCCTCCAGTGCCACAATAATATGCCCCCTCTCTGAATGTCCGGGTGTGACCCCCTCCCCATGGGTTACTGCAGCTAGTGTTGCCAGCACTGCCTGGGTGGGTCACCCCACTGGAATCCCCACCGGCTAGGTACAAGGTCATCAAGGTTCGCATTAGCAGCTTTGAGAGTTTCCTTGTATATTATGCTCTCCCCTCAGGGGGCTTTGGCTTTGCCGGACCAACCCCGCCATGCAGGCTCAGAATCTTGAGGGGGCGGCGCTGCTCTAGGTCTCTGACCGCATTTTGGCTGTATACAGACCTCTTACAGCAGGCCCATAAAACAGTTAGGGACTTCTCCTTAGTATCTGGGTCATTCAGGTGGGTGTCTAGAGTATAGGGTTGTGGACCGATCCATCAATATAGGATCATAAATAAATAAATTAGATGTATAATTTATTTTAAAATGTAGCTCCCCATGATAGGACAATAAATAAATAAGTGTAATTCATTAATTCATCAAACATTGGTTCTGGGATATGCAACCATTTCCTTTCTCACTCAACACCACACTTTCCCAAACATTAAAAAAACACACACCCCACCATTCACACATACTGTGCCTTCTGTTTACTGAGTTTTTATCTTCACCATGTTGAATTAGTGCTTTTGTGTTCCAATTAGTTATATTTGAAGATAGATAGAAATGCTATATTTTTGTTGTATTATTACAATCCATAACCGGGCTAGAATTGTGTTTCATCATTTTCCTCATCTATAAGAACTTTGCAGCCATGGAGTCGTCTTTGTGTCTCTGAACAACTGGTTATCAATATATAGTTTATCAACGACGAGAGGTACTCGTTTCCCTTTGAATCTATTTTCCTTGAACATTGGATACAGAACCTTACACCGTTCTGCAATTTCCTTCGGGAACTGGTCCTTCATGCCAATTTAGGTTCCAGCAAGTCTTTTACCCAGGCTTTTCACCATTATTTTATCTTTAAAGAAAGCACATTTGTCAACTATTGGGCGTTCATACCTCTGCCTTCTCTTTCCGAAGTGGTGTACACATTCAAGTTGGATTTTGTTGATAGCTTTGCGTGGAATCTGAAGCTCTGTAAGGAGGAACTCTCTAAATACAGATTCAGGAACTTCTCCTTCTTTCTCTTGGATACCTGTAAGTACTATATTCTCTCTCATGGATCTAGTCTGTATGTCAAGTAAGGCTTCTCTCAGAACGGCGTTCTGCTTTTTAAGTTCATTAACTTTGGTTTCAAACTTGTTGACTGTCCCTTTTAGCTTGTTTGTATCTTTCTCCAATGTCGCAGCTTTTTCATCCCTCATCTCGAGGCCTGCCTTAAACTCTTTTATATCCTTACTGACTAATTCAAGTATACCCAGTTTTTCATTTATGGATTTTAACAGATCAGTTTCGACCTTTACCATTCCCGGTGGTGAAAATGTTAAATTGTCTGTGTCTTGTAGAAGAGTCAAGTTTTCGTTTTGAAATAGGTTCCCCTGTCTTACTCTCTGTCATGTTTGGGTGTTGCTTGTTTCCGTAATACTTGTCGATAAATGTTTCTAGTCTTAAGATTTCTTTTGTGTTGTCATCCAGATTGAAGATTATCATCCACCAGATTGCTAATATTTAGTCTAATATGCCGTTATTGAATATTACGTTTTTATCTTGAGGTGCTCTACATAACTAAGTTCAGTCCACCATCTTCAGTCCGCCATCAGTGCGGCTTTTTACATTATTGATCATAGTCTGCTGCTTTAAAAACATATATGTTATGGCTTTACACCACTTGCTATACACAGGGGGTGTTCTTTAATGGTATTGGTTCTCCAACATAATCCAGGAAGAATCAGGCATTCGTCAGGGCAGCTGTCTAGGCCCCTTACTTTTGTCAATCTTTACTAATGACCTACCACTGGCCCTGAATAAAGCCCATTTGTCTATGTATGCAGATGACTCAACGCTATACACATCAGCTACTGCAGTGAGAAGTAGCTGTAGTAACACTAAACAAAGAGCTGCAGTCAGTTTCAGAATGGGTAGAAAGATATAAGTTAGTCCTAAATATTTCAAAAACTAAAAGCATTTTATTTGGGACAAATCGTTCACTAAACCCTAAACCTCAACTAAAGGGGGAGACTAAATGGCTTGGAGTAACCCTGGATTTTAAACTGCTATGGTCAAAACATATCGATGCAACAGTAGCTAAGATGGGGAGAGGTCTGTCGATAATAAAGCCCTGCTATGCCTTCTGAACAACAATATCAACAAGGTAGGTCCTACATGCCCTAGTTTTGTTGCACCTGGACTACTGCCCAGTTGTGTGGTCAGGTGCCACAAAGAGGGAATTGGGAAAATTACAACTCGCCCAGAACAGGGCAGCACGGCTGGCCCTTAAATGTACACGTAGGCTTCCGGTTCAGCATGTGAATGGAGAAGAAGCTTGTGGATGAGGTGCATTAGTTCATTTAGCCCAATTTTTTGTTTGCATTACACTTTCTTACATATCGGATTTGATTGATGAGTTCGTAAGTTACCTTTTTGATTCAAATGTCACACGATCTGAGGAGCAAAAGACCTGTAACTAATGTTTCAACCATGATGGTCACTCTCCACAGTTCTTCAGAACCTCTGTGTGTTTCTAATGTCGTAAATGACAACTACCCTTGTCACAGCTCAAAACTGCCATCGATGCTGCTCTGGCCGCCTTCTCCACCGTCCTGGATGGTGTCCGAGCCGCTGCAGATGAACAAGGCCGCCGGCTTGATGGCTTTGAACATGACCTGTGTGACTACAGTGACCACATAGTAGCCCTTCAGAAAACGGTCGCCCGTCTCAGCTCCGAAAACCAAAAGCTGATTGACAAGACCGATGACCTGGAATCCACTTCTCGCTGTTGCAATCTTCCAGCTGTTGGTATACCAGAGAAACTTGAAGGAGGGGACTGCTTTTTACATGAGTTCATTTCAGACTTCTTCGCGGAGTTGCTGGGTCCAGCCATCGTTCCATCACCCCCGAAGCTGGACAGAGCCCCCCGCATTGGCCCCTCTCTAGCGGGCGCAGCTGTCAACTCCAAGCCTAGAGTGTTTATCGGCCACTTTCACTACTACCGTGACAAGGAGTGCATCCTCCAGAGGAAGGCCAGAGACCAGCTACACTTCTGCGGACTCAAGGTGCTCATCTTTCCTGACCTCAGCTCGACTGTCGCCAAAAAAAGAGCTAAATTACTCGACGTGAAATGCAACCTTGCAACCTCAGATAAAAGTTCAATTCTCACTCCGCTTCCCTGCTCGTCTCCACATTGAACATGACGGGGGGAAGCTACAGTTCGACTCCCACGAGGTTGGACAGTCACTTCTGACCCTTATCTTGAATCTATGACCTACTATTTTGCCAGGTAGCAAGCTTAACCTAGCCTACCCTCCAAATCGAAGGTATGTTTTGATTTTTGTGGCAGGGCCTTTTTCCCCCTGCTGCCATTCCTTTTCTACTCTGCAGAAACAGTATTGAACTGATAAAAATGACTAATACTGCCTTGTGTAGTTGTTATTTAAACTACATGTTTGGGATGGCTAATGCATGTCTACAATTCCAGTGCTACACATCCAGCAGACAGACTTGCCTTTTCAGCTTAGCCGCTCTGGTTTCAAATACCTTGGAGTGAACGTAACTTGTTCATTACATGCTCTTTTACATGCTCTCTGCAAACATTGCTCCCCTCCTTACGCAAATCAAATCAGATTTTCAGAGATGGGGTAGCTTACCACTGTCACTTATAGGAAGGATTAATGCTGTAAAAGTGAACAGTTTACCCAAATTCCTTTATCTATTTCAATCTATGCCATTGTTTTCATCAAAGTTTTGTTTTACGTCAATCAATCAGGTTGTTACCACATTTGTCTGGGGAAGAAAGGTACCCAGAGTCAGTAGATCTTTACTTCAGAGATGCAAGTTTAGTGGAGTGACACCCAAAAGTACTTGTTACATTTTTACAGGAAAATTGTCCAATTCACACACTTATGAAGAGAACATTCCTGGTCATCCCTACTGGCTCTGATCTGGCGGACTAAACACACTTTGTTTGTAAATGATGTTGGAGTGTGCCCCTGGCTATCTTTAAATACATTTAAAAAAACAAGAGGCAGGGAGTGTGTGGAGGGAGGGAGGAAGGGAGGGTAGTTGGGATATGGTAAAATCTTTGTACTTATGTTGATGTATATTTTGTAAAACTTGAATAAAAATATATTTAAAAAAAAGTATGTACACGTAGAGCTAATATTAATATAATGCATGGTTACTTGTTTTTGTAAGAAGTATTGAAATGTTGAATGCACCGAGCCGTTTGTTTAAACTACTAGCACACAGCTCAGACGCCCATGCATACCCCACAAGTCCAGGTCCAGAACAGACTATGGGAGGTACACAGTACTATATCGAGGCATAGCCACATGGAACTCTATTTCACAGCAAGTAACTCACGCAAGCAGTAAAATCGGATTTAAAAAATGGATGAAAATACACCTAATGGAATAGCGAGGACTGTGAAGAGTCACACACACAGGTACAAACACACACATACAAACACACATAACATACACACTATACACACATAACATACACACTACACACACATGCACACCTGGATAGTGTGGCACACCTGGATAGTGTGTTGTAGTAGAGCAGCGGAGGGAGAAAACACACTAAATGTATTGCGAAATATGTTGAAATTTCTATTTTAATGTTTAATAATTGTATTATAATGTAGACTGCCTTAAAGAGTAGGACCCCGGCCTCGGCAGCCACTAACGGGTATCCATAATAAATACAAACACAAAACTACGGCAGTCCAGCTGTTCTGTTAGTTACAGTGCCACAGGGAAAGAGGTGTTGTTGAAACATAAACCCTACTTGGAGTAATAGATGACGTTAACACTGATTATTTCCCTTAGGTGTCCATGACAACAACTAGAGGATACATCATTCAATTCCAGAACAAATGTCATCATTGATTGAATTGGAATATGGCCGTTTGAGGCCTTGCTTGCCTTATCATAACTGTTGTGTTTCACACAAGCCCTCAAACACGGCTTCTCCTACAGCCTCCTGTTACTACTCCTGTTCCACGCCTTCTTCATCATCCTTCCCTGTGAATCCTTCAGATGTAAACAGCATGCTAGTTATAGTTTTTCTTCAAATACTATAGGTCTAGGAGATCGGATGAAACAGACATACAGTACATTCCAGTGAGGTCTGTGATGAAATACTTGTTCGTAGACCCGGGAACGAGACATGTGACCTCACTCTACCCCCCTAGCCATTATTCCTCACCCTGGTCCAATCACAGCCAAAAGCCTCCCATTCAACGGTCACAAAGTGGTGGCCAACCAGCACTATGCCAGGGCTATTTTCTCCACCAGAGAGGGAGGGAAAGATAGAGAGAGATGGGGGAGGGGGATATGCTTTGAGCGTTGTCGAACACATGCAGGCCAGTCCCCTTTCCCTCTTTCTCTCGCTCTCTCATTCTCTCTCTCCCTCTACTTCTGTCGAACATACAGCCACACAATCTGGCTTACCAGCGGTGCTTTGACCAGCGCCGGGTTGCCACAGCAACCCACACAGCACCGCTTTGAGCGGTAAATAAAGGAGGTGGCCGGGCCGGGAGCTTGGTGGAGCTTGGTAGAGCTTGGTTTTTGACAGCTATTGTATATTTAGCATGTGATTTGGAGACATAATCACAGAAGTATTCATCAGAAACTATTCAGACAGCGGAGATGTTTAGGGGTTAATGGTGGATGGAGTGATGGAGAGAGAAGGGGAGATAAGAATAGAAGAGAAGAGAGGAGAAGGCCAGGCCAGATCCAGTCCCCCGTCACTGCCCCTTCTTTGGGCTCAGACACAGAGGCACTCCACGACCACTCTCAGGGAGAGACACAGACCACGGTGCTAACCCAGAACAAAGTAGCTAAGTACTGCCAAAGACGACCGGTGCTAACCCAGAACAAAGTAGGTAAGTACTGCCAAAGACGGCCGGTGTTAACCCTGAACAAAGTAGCTAAGTACTGCCAAAGACGGCCGGTGTTAACCCAGAACAAAGTAGGTAAGTACTGCCAAAGACGGCCGGTGCTAACCCAGAACAAAGTAGGTAAGTACTGCCAAAGACGACCGGTGTTAACCCTGAACAAAGTAGGTAAGTACTGCCAAAGACGGCCGGTGTTAACCCTGAACAAAGTAGGTAAGTACTGCCAAAGACGACCGGTGTTAACCCAGAACAAAGTAGGTAAGTACTGCCAAAGACGACCGGTGTTAACCCTGAACAAAGTAGGTAAGTACTGCCAAAGACGGCCGGTGCTAACCCAGAACAAAGTAGGTAAGTACTGCCAAAGACGACCGGTGTTAACCCAGAACAAAGTAGGTAAGTACTGCCAAAGACGACCGGTGTTAACCCTGAACAAAGTAGGTAAGTACTGCCAAAGACGACCGGTGTTAACCCTGAACAAAGTAGGTAAGTACTGCCAAAGACGACCGGTGTTAACCCAGAACAAAGTAGGTAAGTACTGCCGAAGACGGCCGGTGTTAACCCTGAACAAAGTAGGTAAGTACTGCCGAAGACGGCCGGTGTTAACCCAGAACAAAGTAGGTAAGTACTGCCGAAGACGGCCGGTGTTAACCCTGAACAAAGTAGGTAAGTACTGCCAAATACGACCTGTGTTAACCCAGAACAAAGTAGGTAAGT